>NC_091304.1:50288574-50453574 GCF_038502225.1 Cherax quadricarinatus
ATCATTCAACACTTTCACCTCACACATTATCACTGTTTTTGCAGAGGTGCTCAGAACACAACAGTTTAGAAGCATATACGTATAAAGATACACAACATATCCCTCCAAACTTATTGCTTGGGAAGCATTGAAAATTGGGTTGGGCAAATACGATTCTGTTAGTGGGATGGTTTGTGAAAGACCTGCCTAGTATGGGCCAACAGGCTTGCTGCAGTGTTCCTGCTTTCTTATGTTCTTATGTACACCAGCTGAGGAAATTGCTTCAGAGGAGAAAGAGAGGGAAGAAGGTGCCTTCTTCAAAGATTAAGGGCATTTGTGCAAAGTGGAGTGAGGTGCAAACATTTGTGGAGGAACATCACCCTAACCCTCTCCCCTCCTCCCATCTTCCATACACCAACAAGACTCTTCAATAAAGGTAAGTGTGATATTATTGTTTTATACTCGATTTCTCATTATTTTCTGTATGTAAATCTACATATAATCTATAAAAAAATAATTTTTAATACTTTTGGGTGTCTGGAACGGATTAATTGGATTTACATTATTTCTTATGGGAAAAATGAATTCGGAAATAGTCAGATTTGGGTTTAGTCGCTCTCTCTGGAGCAGATTAATTACGATAAACCAGGGGTCCACTGTATAGGAAAGAGTAAAGTGGTGATAAAAAAAATAAGTAACAAAAGATTGGATATCAGATTGGAGGGAGAGAGTATGGAGGAGTTGAATGTACAGTGGACCCTCAACCAGCGATATTAATCCGTTCCTGAGAGCTCATCGTTAATCGAAATAATCGTTAGTCAAGTTAATTTTCCCCATAAGAAATAATGGAAATCAAATTAATCCGTGCAAGACACCCCAGAGTATTGAAAAAAAAATTTTTACCACATGAAATATTAATTTTAATACACACAAACTGAAGAAGACATGCACAGTTACATGACACTTACCTTTATTGAAGATCTGGTGATGATTGATGGGATGGGAGGAGGGGAGAGCATTGATCTTCTTAGTATTTAGAAGGGGAATCCCCTTCCATTAGCACTTGAGGTAGCAAGTCTTTTTCTGGGGTTAGTTCCCTTGTTCTTTTAATGCCACTAGGACCAGCTTCAGAGTCACTGGACTTCTGTTGCACAACATGTCTGTCCATAGATACCTGTACCTCTCGTTCCTTTATGACTTTCCTAAAGTGGTTCACAACATTGTCAGTGTACAGGTTGCCAACACGGCTTGCAGTAGCTGTCAGGGTGATTTTCATCAATAAAGGTTTGCACTTCAAGCCACTTTGCACACATTTCCTTAATCTTAGAAGTAGGCAACTTCTTCAATTTCTCTATCCCCTCCTCCGAAGCAATTTCCTCAGGTCTGCCCTCTTGCTGTTCAAGATGATCTAGCAGCTCATAAGTGGTTAGTTCTTCATTGTCCTCCACCACCAACTCTTCCACATCCTCCCCACTAACCTCCAACCCCAAGGACTTCCCCAATGCCACAATTGATTCCTCAACTGGCATAGGATTCTCAGGGTTAGCCTCAAACTGTTCAAAATCCCTTTTGTCTACACATTCTGGCCACAGTTTTTTCCAAGCAGAGTTCAAGGTCCTCTTAGTCACTTCCTCCCAAGCCTTACCTATAATGTTTACACAATTGAGGATGGTAAAGTGATCTTTCCAAAACTCTCTTAAGAGTCAGTTGAGTTTCTGAGGTCACTACAAAGCACCTTTCAAACATAGCTTTTGTGTACAGTTTCTTGAAGTTGGAAATGACCTGCTGGTCCATGGGCTGCAGGAGAGGAGTGGTATTAGGAGGCAAAAACTTCACCTTAATGAAGCTCATGTCCCTAGAAAGTTGCTCTGCCAAGTCTGAAGGATGACCAGGAGCATTATCTAATACCAGGAGGCACTTAAGGTCTAATTTCTTTTCAATTAGGTAACTTTTCACATTGGGGGCAAATGCATGGTGTAAAAAGTCATAGAAAAAGTCTCTAGTGACCCATACCTTACTGTTTGCCCCCCACAGCACACACAAATTAGCCTTGACGACATTGTTTTTCCTGAACACTCTGGGAGTTTCAGAGTGATACACCAATAAGGGCTTCACTTTGCAATCACCACTAGCATTGGCACACATCAACAGAGTAAGCCTGTCTTTCATAGGCTTATGTCCTGGGAGTGCCTTTTCCTCCTGAGTAATGTACGTCCTGCTTGGCACCCATGGGACAAGTGGGGCGCGCTCAGGCCAAAGTGGACGCGTCTTGAACGGAACGAATAGCATTGGTCAGGTTTTTAAGCGCTAGTCGAGGCAAAATTTTTGAGTTAAAATGTATTGCTAGTCAGATTTATCGTTAATCGATGCCATCGCTGGTTGAGGGTCCACTGTATTTAGATATTTAGGAGTGGACGTGTCAGCAGATGGGTCTATGAAAGATGAGGTGAATCATAGAAGTGACGAGGGAAAAAAAGGCGAGTGGTGCACTGAGGAGTCTGTGGAGACAAAAAAAACTTTGTCCATGGAAGCAAAGAGGAAAATGTATGAACGTATAATTATACCAACACTCTTATATGGGTGCAAAGCATGGGTGGTGAATGTTACAACAAGGAGGCTGGAGCCAGTGGAGATATCGTGTCCGAGGGCACTGTGTGGTGTGAATATAATGCAGAGAATTCTTTGTTTGAAAATTAGGAGGTGCAGGATTCCCAAAACTATTATCCAGAGGGCTGAGGAGGGGTTGTTGAAGAGGTTCGGACATGTAGAGAGGGTGGAAGGAAATGGAATTACTTTGAGAGTGTATAACTCTGAAGTGGAGGGAAGGCAGGGTAGAGGTCGAACTAGGAAAGGTTAAAGGGAGGGGGTAAAGGTAGTTTTGTGTGCGAGGGGCTTGGACTTCCAGAAAGCATGCATGAGCATGCTAGATAGGAGCGAATGGAGACAAATGGTTTTTAGGACTCTGTGATGTTGGAGTGTGAGCCGAGTAATATTTATGAATTGATTCAGGGAAACCAGCAGGCCGGACTCGAGTCCTGGAGATGGGAAGTAGAGTGCCTGCACTCTGAAGGAAGGGTGTTAATGTTGCAGTTTTATAATTGGAGGGTAAGCACGCCTCTGGCAAGAGAGTGATGGAGTGAATGACGGTGAAAGTTTTTCTTTTTTGGGCCACCCTACCTTGGTGCGAAACAGATGTGTTAATAAAAAAAAAAAAAAAAAAAAAAAAAAAAAAAAAAAAAAATTCTACATGTACATGCCCTTGTGGCTTAGCACTTCTTTTTGATTATAATAATAATAATAAATGTACATGTACAAGGTATACAGGCCTAGCTGACATCAGTGACATATGTACTATGTAGAAAACCCCTTATGTAGAGCATTTCCCACAAATTAGGTCAATTTTGTCCCAGGATGCGACCCACACCAGTCACCTAACACCCAGGTACCCATTTTACTGATGGGTGAACATGAACAGCAAGTGCCTTGAGGAAATACATCCTAAGGTTTCCTGCCATACCGGGCAATTGAACCTTGAATCACAGTGTGTGAGCTGAGTGCACTAGCAATCGAGCTACGCGACACCTAATAAATAATACACCTAATAAAAAATAATAGACACCTACCCAAACAATAATGCAATCTTTGTAAACATTTTTGTTATGAAAATAAAACTTATTTTACTTAGTTTTACTTTTATTCACATTCAAACATAATCCATATATTATAGCATCTGATTATAAATACGTATTACAACATATAAAAATACTCAATTTGAGTTTATTTTTTTAAATTCTAACAAAATATTCTACAGTAAATTATAATTTTTAAAATCCTAGTACACATTCTGAGCCTAATAAGTCAAGTAGGTTAAACAATTAAAAATTCTTATATTTCATGTGTATCGAGATATATTCGTGTGAATAAGCATGGTAAACAAATGTTTGATTTTGTACCATAATTAAACATGATCTACCTTCTCTAGATTTATTTAGTACAGTATATTATTGCATATTGTAGCTTTATGCAGCAGTAATAAATGTGGGTTTGTTAAAGTGACCCCACATGGATTTTGAACTTTCAATGTAATATGCATTTGTGATTATGACTTCTTATAACAATTCCATTGAGCTTATCCAAAGTCAGCCTGAATTTATGTTCAGTTTAAAATGTACAACACCTAAAAGATACTGCGACTCGTAATGCAGTGTTCACATTTTCACATCTTCCAGTTCAGTTTAGCATCTGTTGCCTTTCAAAACTGAACCCAGTCTTTGCCCAGTTACAGCTTAATGCATTCCCAAAAAAAGTCTTCATAAATCAACTGTATGGAACTCTGAACCTAGCTTCCTAGACACACTTGTAATGATCGAATATGTATTCCTGCGCTATACATATTATATCATAACTAAGTAAAAAATTTTTTTTTTTTTTTTTACTAAGAAATCAAAAAACATATACTATTCAAAAGTCACTTCTCTTCTCATTTCTTCCCCCACCTTCTCATTCCCTCTTGCTTTACCTCACTCCTCCTTCCAATGTATTTGACATATCACTATGTTTATCCATCACATGCCCCCCACCCACACTTCCTATCCACCCAAACACCATATTCCACCCTCTTACTGTACCCCTGAGCACTTCTTTTTGATTATTATAATAATAATTACTGTACCCCACTAAGACATTATACCCTCTTCCCACTGTACTCTATCTCCAGTGTAATGTGCTCTATTTTTTTATTATTATTATCACACCGGCCGATTCCCACCAAGGCAGGGTGGCCCGAAAAAGAAAAACTTTCACCATCATTCACTCCATCACTGTCTTGCCAGAAGGGTGCTTTACACTACAGTTTTTAAACTGCAACATTAACACCCCTCCTTCAGAGTGCAGGCACTGTACTTCCCATCTCCAGAACTCAAGTCCGGCCTGCCGGTTTCCCTGAATCCCTTCATAAATGTTACTTTGCTCACACTCCAACAGCACGTCAAGTATTAAAAACCATTTGTCTCCATTCACTCCTATCAAACACGCTCACGCATGCCTGCTGGAAGTCCAAGCCCCTCGCACACAAAACCTCCTTTACCCCCTCCCTCCAACCCTTCCTAGGCCGACCCCTACCCCGCCTTCCTTCCACTACAGACTGATACACTCTTGAAGTCATTCTGTTTCGCTCCATTCTCTCTACATGTCCGAACCACCTCAACAACCCTTCCTCAGCCCTCTGGACAACAGTTTTGGTAATCCCGCACCTCCTCCTAACTTCCAAACTACGAATTCTCTGCATTATATTCACACCACACATTGCCCTCAGACATGACATCTCCACTGCCTCCAGCCTTCTCCTCGCTGCAACATTCATCACCCACGCTTCACACCCATATAAGAGCGTTGGTAAAACTATACTCTCATACATTCCCCTCTTTGCCTCCAAGGACAAAGTTCTTTGTCTCCACAGACTCCTAAGTGCACCACTCACTCTTTTTCCCTCATCAATTCTATGATTCACCTCATCTTTCATAGACCCATCCGCTGACACGTCCACTCCCAAATATCTGAATACGTTCACCTCCTCCATACTCTCTCCCTCCAATCTGATATTCAATCTTTCATCACCTAATCTTTTTGTTATCCTCATAACCTTACTCTTTCCTGTATTCACCTTTAATTTTCTTCTTTTGCACACCCTACCAAATTCATCCACCAATCTCTGCAACTTCTCTTCAGAATCTCCCAAGAGCACAGTGTCATCAGCAAAGAGCAGCTGTGACAACTCCCACTTTGTGTGTGATTCTTTATCTTTTAACTCCACGCCTCTTGCCAAGACCCTCGCATTTACTTCTCTTACAACCCCATCTATAAATATATTAAACAACCACGGTGACATCACACATCCTTGTCTAAGGCCTACTTTTACTGGGAAAAAATTTCCCTCTTTCCTACATACTCTAACTTGAGCCTCACTATCCTCGTAAAAACTCTTCACTGCTTTCAGTAACCTACCTCCTACACCATACACTTGCAACATCTGCCACATTGCCCCCCTATCCACCCTGTCATACGCCTTTTCCAAATCCATAAATGCCACAAAGACCTCTTTAGCCTTATCTAAATACTGTTCACTTATATGTTTCACTGTAAACACCTGGTCCACACACCCCCTACCTTTCCTAAAGCCTCCTTGTTCATCTGCTATCCTATTCTCCGTCTTACTCTTAATTCTTTCAATTATAACTCTACCATACACTTTACCAGGTACACTCAACAGACTTATCCCCCTATAATTTTTGCACTCTCTTTTATCCCCTTTGCCTTTATACAAAGGAACTATGCATGCTCTCTGCCAATCCCTAGGTACCTTACCCTCTTCCATACATTTATTAAATAATTGCACCAACCACTCCAAAACTATATCCCCACCTGCTTTTAACATTTCTATCTTTATCCCATCAATCCCGGCTGCCTTACCCCCTTTCATTTTACCTACTGCCTCACGAACTTCCCCCACACTCACAACTGGCTCTTCCTCACTCCTACAAGATGTTATTCCTCCTTGCCCTATACACGAAATCACAGCTTCCCTATCTTCATCAACATTTAACAATTCCTCAAAATATTCCTTCCATCTTCCCAATACCTCTAACTCTCCATTTAATAACTCTCCTCTCCTATTTTTAACTGACAAATCAATTTGTTCTCTAGGCTTTCTTAACTTGTTAATCTCACTCCAAAACTTTTTCTTATTTTCAACAAAATTTGTTGATAACATCTCACCCACTCTCTCATTTGCTCTCTTTTTACATTGCTTCACCACTCTCTTAACCTCTCTCTTTTTCTCCATATACTCTTCCCTCCTTGCATCACTTCTACTTTGTAAAAACTTCTCATATGCTAACTTTTTCTCCCTTACTACTCTCTTTACATCATCATTCCACCAATCGCTCCTCTTCCCTCCTGCACCCACTTTCCTGTAACCACAAACTTCTGCTGAACACTCTAACACTACATTTTTAAACCTACCCCATACCTCTTCGACCCCATTGCCTATGCTCTCATTAGCCCATCTATCCTCCAATAGCTGTTTATATCTTACCCTAACTGCCTCCTCTTTTAGTTTATAAACCTTCACCTCTCTCTTCCCTGATGCTTCTATTCTCCTTGTATCCCATCTACCTTTTACTCTCAGTGTAGCTACAACTAGAAAGTGATCTGAAAGTGATCACTAGAAAGTGATATGTGCTCTAGTACACCCTATACTATGCACTCCAGCACCATCCCGTGCCCTGTAGGACAGCCTTCAATTGTCTAGGAAGCGATTAACACATTCTTCAGTGTTTAATGGGGTAAATTTTCCCATGACATGGATGGTTTCCTAAAGCCATGGGAGTGGCTGACATTCTTCCCACAGTAATCTCTATCACAGCCCAAGTCAAGTCTGGGAAATATCCTAGCCAGTCATCCTAAAAAGGTACTTCAGGCATGAAGGAACTAAACATACCTCAAAGTGTGGCAAGAAGCAGTCTTGCCTAAAAACCTTGGACCACACTGTGAAAGATGCAGGAAAATAAGACAGCAATTCCAGGTACGTACACTATTATAGTTTAATATTAATGGGGAAATTTTTCGAGGCTTCCCTGGACACAGTTGGTGTGGGATTGTCATTAATGCTGTCTTCAAGGAATCTACCAGATTCTCACTGAATGCACATCCACTGGTGGCGTCTACTCCCTTTGTTTGATTGCCTGCCTTGTGAAATCGGGCGTAATTCATCAATAAGGTTTAGGGCTTGTTTTTGATAATTAGTTAATAGCCAGAAATATCCAAAAGTCAGCCCTCAAGACCACATGGTGCAGGAGTATGACAGACAAAAAAAAAAAAACTGTACACCCCACAAGCCTAGAAGGCACTGAAGATGCAGCCAATAGTCTTAGGAAATCCTAAGACATCCCACTGAGTTGCAAGACCAGCATAATTTTTTATCTCGTCAACAAACTTACTAGGGTGGGATATTACTTTTGACATTAATTTTTGCTAGGTGCCTTCTCTTATCTTCCTCTCCACTCTTTCCCATTTTTAATTTTGTTTGAAAACACTACACAGGCAGCAGCAACAGCAATTGTCTCCTGCTCCCTCAATGAATGACAATGCTTTTTACATATCTTTTCTTACATTTGCTTATTGTTATGCTGAAAATACTGTACAGCATTTAGTGCCTGTGGGTAGGTAATGGTTAAGGCTAATGTGTGCCCAGGTTTAATAGTAGGAAGAGAATTTGGTGGAGTAAGTTAATCTGAGCCTCAGCCCTGAAAACAGGCAAAATTGCTTGCCACCCCTCAACATATATAACTTTAAATCTCTACCAAACACAAGCTCTCCTCTCATGCATAAAGCAAATATACAAAATATCAATGCATTTAATAAAAACTGAGAAACTTAATATAATTCACCCTTAATAAAACTGTACAGTAATTTTCAAATCTATAGGTCTTCACCAATCTCTACCAAACATTAGCTGTCCACACATGCATAAAATGAACATAAACTATCAGCGCATTTGGTAAAAGCCAAGAAAAAGTATATGTAGTATACCCTAGATGTAACAGATCCTGATAAAATAGACTTTTAAAATTATGGTCAAAACCCACTGATTTAAGTGTGCTTTTAACTCTCATTTTCAATGTTTATTGCAGTATATATGTAAATTGTGTGTACAGTACTATATATAAAGTGAACAATAGAGTAACTTAGTACTTTAATGGACACTTGGACAGTCCCCTACTAGTCCATTATAGCTAATAGTTATAATTCAGCCTGAACAGTCTTAATTTTTTTTTTACCTACACTTCTTGACTAATCTTATCAAACAAACATGAACTCTCCATGTCTAAAATGAACATATACATAGTATGAATTCCTTTGATAAGTTTTTTTTTTTTTTTAACCTTTAAACTGTCCAGATGTAGATCTACGTTCATGTGTGTACCACTCCGAATGTAGATATACTTTTTTTTTTACGTGCTTTCAAATAGAGAAAATAAATGTCTGAGAGCTACACACGTAAACATAGATCTACATTTGGACAGTTTAAGGGTTAAATAAAGTTGACCCTTGAACAAAATTTTTTGGAGATTTGCAACTGAAAAATTAAAAGTTATATTTTACAGTATCTACATAGTAATGTAGATACTAGTCTATTTTAGTCATTTGCTACATAAAATATACACAAATCTATTACATAATTAAAATTTATCAAAACTTACGCACACAATTACAGATCATACAGGCTCCGTTTGCAATCGAGAGAAATGTAAACAAACTTAAAAAAGCAATATAATATACTGTTATTACAGATCGTAGTGTTCCACTCACAGTCAAGAGAAATGTAAATAAACATAAAGGTGCAATACTAAAATATAAATAAATATGAATTTCTTATTTACATTGTTTTTCATTTTTGATGTCTAGTGTTGTACAAGACAATGTTGATATAGGTACTGTCAGATGATTCGTCTTGTAAACAGACAATAAACTTAAGGTACTGATTAATACAGTACAGTACTGTAAATGAATTTTCTCTTCCTTATGACTTTATTAATAACATTCTTTTCTCTAGTTTACTTTATTGTAAGAATACGGTATGCAATACATATACAAAATGTGTGTTAACCGGCAGTTTATATTATTGGTAAGGCTTCCAGCCAGCAGTAGGCTATTAGTAGTTAACTTCTGACTCCCCAAAAGTTATGTGCAGATTTTCGACTGCACGGGGGGGGTCTGTGCCCCTAATCCCTGCACTGTTCAAGGAAATACAGTAATTTCTTTTCTAAATACAATGCTTGTATCTTTAAATCAACCTTCATAAGTAATTAATTGATTAAAGGGCCATGATCATCAGTGCTAATGACTGTAGGTCAGATGATCATAAGTTAGGCATCTACTGTAATGTCTGCATCACGCTAGGTTAAAATATATTAAAATTATCTGTAATACAGTATAAAAAAATGAGATTTTGCATTAGACATTTTGGTATAAATTACCTTTTAATCTATTCAATTACAGTAGATCGTAGGATAACACACCCTCTGACAGTAGTAATTCACCAACAGGAGATAAAACAACTGAATTCATGTATGCATACTGTTTTTTTGTATTTCAAGGAATGTAATCCTATTTTTACCATATGTTCTTCACTTTGGTTAATGCCAATTTTCAGGACTGTAACCCACATGTTATTTGAGAGACTACTGTATTGTACAAAGTTTGGAAGTGAGTGCAGTGTACTTTTTACTTGTATTACAATGCCGTTATATACATATGCCCACAACTAAGTACAGAAAGCACACTTAAATATAATAGCAATAATAATTTAGTGATGTTGCTGTAATGAACTGATACACTATGGGATATTTTTATCTATCTAAATTCAACCTTAAACAAAGTATACAAATTAGTGGTAGAAACTTCATCATGATTATTATGACATTATTCAACAGAACAAAATATGAGAGATAAAATGACTACAGCATAATACATTAACTATGATAAATAAGTTGTGCTTTTAAGACAGAGCAAGCAATCTTAGCTTATAAAGTAACTATCATTTTGCCAAACAAGCAGTGCGCAATTTTATTGTTGAAAAAATGTAAATGTAACGAGTTTCAATAATGTTAAATAACACAAAAATTAGCTTGAATTATGTTTTGATTGCATTCAATCTCTAAATTTTGAAAAGATTACTTTAAGGGCAGTTTCATTTGTTTATGCAACTCTGCCTAAAGAAGAAAAAAAAGCACAACATACAGTGGGCTACTGTAGATTTTAGAAACAAACATAAATTAGTTAGCATATGGCTATAATTTCTCACAAGAATGAATCGATATAAATGGAATATATAATTCATATTAATCTTTCCCAGACATTATTATTGTAAATGAGAGAACTTTATTATCTAATTCTTGAGAACATTTTAGAAAAAATAGTTTTTATTTTGATATCACAGGATGAATTTTTCAGCATGTTAAGAAAATGTATCATGTGGTAGGTATATGTAAAAATTCATGTAATAAAAGCACAGAGAAGATAAAAATTACATAATACTTTAACAGTATCTTTCTGAAATACTGATATAACTTGTATATTATTCTAAAATTAAATAAATTAAAAAATTTATTTCATGACAAAAATCATTTTTGCCATCTAAAAATTTTGTAGGCCGAGTTGTGTTCAAGATTATGAGTAATTACAGACAGTAACACTTATGTGATGGAAATGCTTTAGAAAACCATCAACTTCAAAAATGAGACACTTGTGCAACATTTGGGAATCTTCATTGAGGAAATGGCCGTCTCATTCTTGAGTAACATACGTGCAATGAAATAAAAAGTGCTTATCGCATTTTTCACCAAACTTGGTTACTTAATATTTTTTTTAAGACTATGACATTTACCTGCAGCAAGACCCCTTCAAGACTGAATCTACCGAGTGCCACTGAAACCCAACATGACTTTGTGGTTATGCCTCAGGTTATGGTCCTCGTCCTTCATCACATCACACTGTATAGCTGAATCTATGGGGAAAAGGAAAATTTAATTACCAGATGTCATCAAATGAAAACGTGAACCCAGCTGTCAAGAAATCTTGAAGAAATGGAAGCTGGAAAAAGCTGTAATGGTTTGTGAATAATGATGTAGATGGCTGTGGGAGATGAACAAATATTCAAGCATGCAATCCTTTGCCTTTTGTGAATTATTTGTCAAAATGATAATTACAAAATCTGCGCAAAATATTAAACTGTACTTTATGGAAATAATTCTGAGTTACTGTAGTGGCAAGAATTTCAATTCAATAGTCTAGGTTAATTATAATGCTCAGTGCAAGGTTGCTTTTGACATTATTCTGTAAAGACAATTCAAACAATTACACAAAAGGCAAAATACTGCTTATTATCACATTGCTATAAAAATGCATTTCAAACATCTTTTATAATTTATAATACCAATATATAAAAATAAAGCACACTGCACCTTTACAAATGGGAGTTCAAATTTAACCTAACAATACACTTACCTTCTCATAGTATTTTGATGGTTAATGTACCTGAAAAGAAACTGGGGATGGAGTGTCTGATTCTTAAAATTTATGGAATAAATGTTGCTTCTGCTAATATCCTGGGGAATAACTTTCAATGTGATCATGTAAGAGCCACTACCAAAGTTATTATCTTCAGGGAGCTAGTATGAAAACTGCATTTTACTGAATGCTTAGAAAAGTTCAGCATTATCAGTGTGGTTGAATTTTTAGTTAAATTCATATGAAAAAATGCATCGATTTTATTTCACTTTTTTAATTTTAATCAAAGTGAATTTCATCTTTATATATACGTAGTTTTATAGAGTTGCAGTACGATTCAAGACAAATACCAGAGTAAAAATAATGGAATGGTCTCGGGTCATACCTACTACACGTGTATGAATTACAAAATTATATCAGGATAAATTATTATATTCACCATGAATACTTGCCTCGACTGAAGATATATATATATATATTTATTATATACTATGTATGCCTATCACCTGAGGTAGGGTGACCTGAAAAAGAAACATTTTCACTATCATTCACTCCATCAGTCTTGCCAAAGGTGCATAGATACTGCAGTTCAGATGCCTTTGCAAACTGCAAACATCCCCATCCCTCCTTTAGAGCACAGACACTGTACTTTCCACCTCCAGGACTCGAGTCTGGCCAACTGTTTTCCCTGAATCCCTTTAAAAAAATGTTACCTTTCTCAAACTCCAACAGCTTGTCACGTCCCTAAAAACTACTTGCCTCCATTCCTATCATGCTCGCACATGCCTGATGGATGTCCAAGCCCCTTGCATGCAAAACCTCTTTTACCCCTTCCATACTTTCCAAAGGTGACCCCTATCCTGCCTTCCCCCCACAACAGCTTTACACACCCTCCATGTCATCCTCTATTTTGCTCCATCCTCTCTAAATGTCCAAACCACTTCACCAAGCCCTCTTTAACACTCTGGATAATACTTTTAGTAACTCTGCACCTCTTAATTTCCAAACTACGAATTCTCTGCATAATGTTTACACCACACATTACCCTCAGAAACGACATCTCCACTGCCTCCAACCTCTTCACTGCAACATTAACAACCCAAGCTTCACATCCATGTAAGAGTGCTGGTACTATTATATTCTCATATATTTCCCTCTTTGCCAACATGGATAATGTTCTTTGTCTCCAGACTCCTCAGTACACCATTTACCTTTTTCCCTTCATTAATTCTAAGGTTCACCTCGTCCTTCATTTACCCATCCTCTGACAAGTCCACTCCCAAATATCTGAACACATTCACTTCCTCCAATTTGTCATTACCTAATTTATTTGTTACCCCCTCATCATCTGCTGTTTCCTACGTTCACTTTCAACTTCCTTTACACACCCTACAAAATTTGTCCACTAACCTTTGCAACTTCTCTTCGGAATCTCCAAAATGCATAGTGTCATCAGCAAAAAAAAGGTAACTGTGACAACTCCCATTTTTGTATTAGATTCCTCATTTTTAATCTTAGTCTTCTCCCCAACATCCTAGCATTCGCTTCTTTTACAACCCCATCTATAAATGTTACACAACCATGGTGACATCACTCATCCCTAAGGACTACTTTCACTGGAAAGTAATCTCCCTCTCTCCTACATACCTTAACCTGAACCTCACTATCCTCATAAAAGCTCTTAATAGCATTCAGTAACCTGTCACCTATACCATACACTTGCAACATCTGCCACATTGCTACTCTATCCACCCTATCATGCCTTTTCTAAATTCATGAAACCAACCAACGCTTCCCTATCTTTATGTAAATATTGTTCCCTTATATGCTTCAATGTATACACTTGATCTACACATCCCCTACCCTCTCTAAAGCTTCCTTGTTCATCTACAATCCTACCCTCCATTTTACCCTTAATTCTTTCTATAATAACCCTACCATATACTTAACCTGGTATACTTGATAGGTTTATTCCCCCTATAATTTTAATGCTATTTTATCCCTCTTCCCTTTATACAAAGGAACTATGCCTACTCTCAGCCAGTCCCTGGGCACCTTCCCCTCTTTCATGCATTTATTTGAACGAAACTACAAACTACTCCAAAACTATATCTCCTGCTTTTAACATTTCTCTCATGATCTATAAATCCCTTCTGTTTTACCCTCTTTCATTTTACCTACTGACTCATGCACCTCCCCACACTTGCATCTGACTCTGCCTCACTCCTAAAGGATATTACATCTCCCTGGCCAATGCATCAACATTTATCAGTTCTTCAAAATATTCCTGCCATCCTCCCAGTACCTCCAACTCCCCTCTACTGACTCCCCTCTTTTGTTTTAACTGTCAAATCCATTCATTCCCTTGGCTTTCCTCAACCTCTTAATCTCAAAAACTTTCTTATTCTCAGCAAAATTTGCTAACACCACCCTCTCTCATATACTTTCCTTTTATACTCTCACCAATCTTAACCTTTCTTATACTCTCCTTATACTCCACCTTGTATCACTTCTGCTTTATAAAAACCTCTCATGTGCAAACCTTTTCTCCCTTACTGCTCCTTTTACCTCATCATTCCACCAATTGCTTTTCTTCCCTCTTGCACAAATCCTATATCCACGAACTTGTGCCACACATTCTAACACTATTTTTAAAACTATCCTTCACCTCTTGAACCCCCTCATTACCTATACTTTCATTAGCCTATCTTTCTACCAATAGTCGCTTATATCTTACCCTAACTACCTCCTTTTATTTAAATCTTTTTAACCTTATTTGCTGATGAAAGGAAGATGAACATTTTTTAACACGTCAGCCACTTCCTACCGAAGCAGGGTGACCCAAAAAAAAAGAAAAAAAAAAAAAACTTTCATAATCATTCAACACTTTCACCTGCCCATAATGCTATGCATACAAGTGGCTTTGGCATGCTGCTCTTACCTGTATTTTTTTGTACCTCTGTATGTTCAAATTATTAAATAAATAAATAAAATCATTCATACATAATCACTGTCTTTGAAGAGGCGCTCGGATATGACAGCTTAGACGTCCCTCCAAATTGCCAATATCCCAAACCCCTCCTTTAAAGTGCAGACATTGTACTTCCCATTTCCAGGACTCAAGTCTGGCTAACTGGTTTCCCTGACTCTTCACAAAATATTACCCTGCTGGCACTCCAACTCGTCAGGCCCCAAAAACCATTCGTCTACATTCACTCCTATCTAACACACTCGTGCATGCTTGCTGAAAGTCCAAGCCCTTCGTCCACAAAACCTCCTTTACCTCCTCCCTCCTTTTTGGGGATGACCCCTACCTGCCTTCCTTCCCCTACAGATTTATAAGCTCTCCAAGTCATTCTACTTTGTTCCAATCTCTTTAAATGACCAAACCACAGCCCCTCTTCAGCCCTCTGACTAATACTTTTATTAACTCAAAACCACCACCTAATTTCCCCACTACGAATTCTCTGCATAATATTTACACCACACACTGCTCTTAGACAGGATATCTCCACTGCCTCCAACCACCTCCTCAATGCAGCATTTACAGCCCAAGCTTCACACCCACCGGGCCACCAGGCCCAGTGGCCTGGTGGCTAAAGCTCCCGCTTCACACACGGAGGGCCCGGGTTTGATTCCCAGCGGGTGGAAACATTTCGACACGTTTCCTTACACCTGTTGTCCTGTTCACCTAGCAGCAAATAGGTACCTGGGTGTTAGTTGACTGGTGTGGGTCGCATCCTGGGGGACGAAGATTAAGGACCCCAATGGAAATAAGTTACAGTCCTCAATGACGCACTGACTTGGGTTATCCTGGGTGGCTAACCCTCCGGGGTTAAAAATCCGAACGAAATCTTATCTTATCTTACCTCAACAAACCACTCGCCTTTTTTCCTTCATTAATTCCATGGTTTACTGTATATATAGGTACACACACATACAGTGCCTGCACTCTGAAGGGGTGGGAATATTTGCAGTTTTGAACTGTAGTATCAGTGCCCCCCTGGCAAAACAGCGATGGAGTGAGTGATGGTTAAAGTTTTTTTTGTGTGGGGGGGGGGGCACCCTGCCTCAGTATGGGGAAAAAAATATATATTTACTGTGATTTTACTTGCTTTAACAATATACAATATATTAAGTAGATATGGCCTTAAGTTTGCTTAATGGTAAATACTAAAAAATGGAAACATTATAAAAGATCATATTTTTCTTAACTGTTCTTATGAACTTTTATATAAATGTTCACATATTTTTTTCTGTTTTAATTGTTGTATGTTCCATTTTAAAGTCATTACCATGTAAAATTAATATGAGATGATAAAATGGGTGATATCTTGCCACTGGCGAGGCCTTGGGGAGTAGCGTCATGACTGGGCACTACGCACTTCACTTTCTGAAACACATGGAAAAATATACTCACTGTTACTAAGGGGATACAAAAACTTAATCAATATTTTAATGGCTGGCTGTGCATCAGGGATATACATTTAATCATTAAATACTGCACGTGGGAAAAATGATAATTTACAACTAAGGTATTTATTCATTGCGCTTTCATCCACACCTATATACTGAGAAGAAACAATAGTACTGCACACTGAAAGGGCTTAACATTTTCCCATGAAAATAAGCTAAAGTACTTGAATTGTATATTTACTATAAACCTATACTTGTGCATAAAAATGTATATTATTGATGCACTGCTGCCAAGGTTTAAAAGAGTAAGGTACTGTACAGAGAAACCAATGGAAAAAATTAAGGTAATTGATGAGATGCTGTCATCAACAGAAGCTTAACAATGTAAATAGGTGAATGATAAATTTGTGGCTCTTACTATTTCATGAAGATATTCTTTGACAACATCCTTTTCGTTTTCCCAGCTACAACATGCAATATATTTTCACACAACATTATGAGCAATGCTCATCCCGAATTTAAAGTTCAAAATTTTCATTCTAGTTTCAAGTCTCTTGAAACTACCTTGCCTAATTACAAATTATATAAAAACCTTTGATTCGGTTAAAGCAATTTTCATTGGACATAATCCACAGCTCTCCTTCAGTCAGTAAATTTCAAGACCTGAAAAATGTTGATGCAATGGAATTAAGGTACTATAAAATTGGTAGCTGTTAGCATGTGCTAAGTACTGTATTTAATGTTATTTCTTCCTCCGTAAGCCATGCGCGTCATAACAGGCAACTAAAATGCCAGGAGCAAGGAGCTAGTAACCCCTTCTCCTGTATGCATTACTAAATTTAAAGTGAGAAGCTTTTGGCTTTTTTTTTTTTGGTCACCCTGCCTTGGTAAGATATAGCCAGTTTGTTGAAAAAAAAAATAATAATGTTATCAGAGTAAACAAAATCCTTGATATAACAGACCACGATTTAACAGCTGTTAAAATAATGATTAAATTGAGCTTTTAACTCCTTTATTTTTCAATTTCTGTTTTTTTTTACAGATATGTATAATTTTGGTGTACGCTTATGCATTTAGTTCAACTTACCACACAGACCCATTCTCTCATATCTAGGCCCATATTTACCACTCATGGCTTATCTAAGAGAGCTGAGCTCATCATGTAGAACAATGGGACCGACCCAGGCTTCAAAGCCATAGTACAATGAAACCCACTTCAAAACGGTTAAAAACTAAGCAACATAGTGTTAGTATGGTGAATCGATTATTTTTTTAGGAAGATTCTATGGCTAATTTGGGTTTTGAGCTTGTCAAGAGAATGTCAGTAATTTTAACTACTACTGCTGACCATAAGAGAAATCAGATTCCAGGAGTTGACACAGGCAGTTACCACAAGGTCTGATATAAGCTTTATTAAATTTGTATAGGCTAAAAAAGTACATTAAACAAATATAAACTTACAGGAAAACAGCAAGACTTACTTGGCTCTTAAGCTATCATATTTGGAGAAAGCCTCATCTATGTCAACATAGCAACCCTGCAGATGTCTGTGGGAAGGGAAAAAATGAGGTACAGTAGAGTACTGATAAACTAACTACATTACAGCAAGAAGGTGAGGGCAGTTTATTGTTCTGTATATGCAGCAGGCACAATAACATGAGTGTATGTCTCGTATATTTAGTAGGTTCAGGTTTTTGAACAGTGGTGGGGTGAGCTCAAGTGCCAGACAGCATACTCCACCATTTTCAAAAGCCTGAACCTACTAATTATATGTGAGACACTCATATTATTGTGCCTACTACACATTGAACATTAAAATGGTATAAAATACCGACAGGTTGTTAGGTAAGACACATATGCAACAGTTAGGTATCTTTATTTCGAAACGTTTCGCCTACACAGTAGGCTTCTTCAGTCGAGTACAGAAAAGTTGATAGAAGCAGAAGATACTTGAAGACGATGTAATCAGTCCATCACCCTTAAATTTTTGAGGTGGTCAGTCCCTCAGTCTGGAGAAGAGCATTGTTCCATAGAATGAAACAATATTGTTTCATTCTATGGAACAATGCTCTTCTCCAGACTGAGGGACTGACCACCTCAAAACTTTAAGGGTGATGGACTGATTACATCGTCTTCAAGTATCTTCTGCTTCTATCAACTTTTCTGTACTCGACTGAAGAAGCCTACTGTGTAGGCGAAACGTTTCGAAATAAAGATACCTAACTGTTGCATATGTGTCTTACCTAACAGCCTACTACACATACAGAACAGGGTAATATTTAGTGAAGGGATTCAGGGAAACTGGTTATTTTATATAACCAGACTCGAGTCCTGGAAATGGGAAGTACAATGCCTGCACTCTAAAGGAGGGGTTTGGGATATTGGCAGTTTGGAGGGATATATTGTGTATTTTTATACATATATACTTCTAAGCTGTTGTATTCTGGGCACCTCTGCAAAAACAGTGATTATGTGTGAGTGATTATGTGTGTGTGTGTGTGAGAGAGAGAGAGACTCAGCAATCAACATTTGCACCAATAACTCACTACAGTTGTGACCGGGTGTGGAAGTGTGAATTGCTCATTACTCTAAAATTTGTTCATGATTGCAGCCATGTATAAACGTAAGTAACCATTCTTACAGTATTCATTACCTTTGTAACTTGTGAGTTCATTACCTTGTACCTAGTTCAGCCATCAAAACTTTGGAGCCCGGTCCCTGGACCCATTGTGTACCTCTGTAATCTGTAAATACCTTTGTAACTTGTAATGATTGTGACTAGACCTACCTGGAGTTCATTACCTTTGTAAATTGTGAGTTCATTACCTTTGTAAATTGTGAGTTCATTGCCTCTGTAGCTTGCTCAGCTATCAAAACTTTGAGGCCCAGTCCCTGGACCCATTATGTACCTCTGTAATCTTTTGACTACCGCCCACAGGATGGGTATGGGGTGCATAATAAACATATTAAACTAAAAAACTGTGTGAGTGAGGTGAAAGTGTTGAATGATGAAATTATTTTCTTTTACTTTGGGTCAGCCTGCCTCAGTGGGAGACGGCAGACTTGTTGAAAAAAAAAAATAAAAAAATAAACCCCCCACTTAAACTTCTCCTTGATAGCTACAACTGAATGCACAGTCACAATACAAGGCATAAGGCACTCTTTGACATCCCTTGTGTCAGTCTCACACTATGTAAAAATGCAATGCACATGAAGGGCCCGAAGATCTGGAATTCACTACCTGAACCAGTAAAGAATCCCCTGACTACATGTAAATTTAGGACTATGCTTAAAAATCATCTTATCTCTCAATACAGTGGACCCCCGGTTAACGATATTTTTTCACTCCAGAAGTATGTTCAGGTGCCAGTACTGACCGAATTTGTTCCCATATGAATATTGTGAAGTAGATTAGTCCATTTCAGACCCCCAAACATACATGTACAAACGCACTTTCATAAATACACTTACATAATTGGTCGCATTCGGAGGTGATCGTTATGCGGGGGTCCACTGTACTAACCAAACTAACCAACTTCTAAACAGTTTCAAGCAACTCTCCCAAATATTATATTAAACATCTGCCAATCCATGAAATATTACTGTCTGAACCATTAATTGTAATGCTGTTTTTATTATGTGCAACTTCAAGATTATTATTCTTATAAACTTGACTATCTTGCATTAGTACATTTATTTTTTTTTTTTAACAAGTCGGCCGTCTCCCACCGAGGCAGGGTGACCCAAAAAAGAAAGAAAATCCCCAAAAAGAAAATACTTTCATCATTCAACACTTTCACCACTGTTTTTGCAGAGGTGCTCAGAAACGCAACAGCTTAGAAGCATATACCTATAAAGATACACAACATATCCCTCCAAACTGCTAATATCCCGAACTCTCCTTAGAGTGCAGGCATTGTACTTCCCATTTCCAGGACTCGAGTCCGGCTATATAAAAATAGTAACCGGTTTCCCTGAATCCCTTCACTAAATATTACCCTGCTCACACTCCAACAGATCATCAGGTCCCAAATACCATTCGTCTCCATTCACTCCTATCTAACATGCTCACACACGCTTGCTGGAAGTACATGTATTAAGATTAAATAAAGATTTATTAAAAAGTTAACCACTCTAATCTCGTCTAGATTTTAGTAGTTATTATGCACGTATTAGGATTAGTTTGCCCAAAATGTCCTGGTATGATAGTGGCTTTCTTTATACTTAAACTAAAATTGTAATTACACATTGTAACCTTAACAAAAAAAAATAAAATCTTCATTCAAGCACCAAAAACACTGGACACAGAGACCACGAACAGACCAAGATATATAAAAAAAATGCTACACAAAGATTTTCATAGGATTAACAGAGTTCATGTAGCTGTTTCACATTATTTGTCCCTTTCTCAGTAAGAATTTTCTGTCATACATTACCATAGCTAAGTGTATCTGTACATTAAATTTACAGGTTATGAGCTGTTATCATACCTAGAGATATCTCTCTACAGTTATCCAGTAGGAAATCTGGGCTAGAAGTTGTAAAATACATAATAGTGTTACTGGATAATACAATTAAAGCAAAATACAAATTCCCACCTGTCAACCTTGGTAACATCAAAGGCAGTGCGACCATGAAGAACACGTCGATTGTTGAAGGCTACCAGATCACCAGGTACCATGTTGAACTCCAGACATGTAGCTGGGTCACGAAGTTTATCTGAGAACAACTGAAGGAAACCTTGCATTATTACCTTATTCTTCCATACCAAATCAAGCAATGCCATATTACAATTGAAATAGGAGTATACATACAGTAATTTACTGTATGACAAAGTGTTCATTGCTATTTCAATTTATTTTCCAATCTTGTTTAACCCTCTGAATGAGCATCACAACTTCAAATAATAGTAATAGAAATAATTTTTTTTTTAAACAAGTCGGCTGTCTCCCACCGAGGCAGGGTGACCCAAAAAAGAAAAAATCCCCAAAAAGAAAATACTTTCACCATTCAACACTTTCACCACACTCACACACAATCACTGTTTTTGCAGAGGTGCTCAGAACACAACAGCTTAGAAGCATATACACCTACCATCTGACTTACGACCTGCTCGAATTACGACCGTGTTTTTTATGCCAAATTTCTGGGAAATAAACAACTATTTGTGTTGTACACAGTGTTTATCCTAAACCTTACAGTATAAAATACAGTACTAACAACATAAAAAGTAAAGTAAAACATGAAATACCAAAATAAAACAATAAAATAGTCATTGCAAAAATATTTTGTTGATATTCAGTAGTAAAGTTCGACTTACAACCATTTCGACTTACAACCGGTTTCTCGGAACCGAACTCAGTTGTAAGTCGGATGGTAGGTGTACCTATAAAGATACACAACACATCCTTTCAAACTGCCAATATCCCGAACCCCTCCTTTAGAGAGCAGGCATTGTACTTCCCATTTCCAGGACTCGAGTCCGGCTATATATAGAAATAATACAGTAATTTATTTCCCATCAAACTGGGAATATCCCACCAAGGCAGGGTGACCTAAAAAAGGAAAAAGATTTTCTTTTAAATTTAGTAATTTATACAAAAGGGGATTACTAGCCCCTTGCTGCTGGCATTTAAGTTGCCTCTTAAAACATGCATGCCTTAGAGAAAAAATTCTTATCCACTTTCCCATGGAGAATAATACAGTAATATTATAATAATACCACTAATAATAATACAAAGATGGGATATGTTTGTTTACTCCCTACTTCTAGAAGTCCGTAATCATGCAAAACATTTTGGATGGATGTAAACCACAAGCAAAATATTTCAGAAACTGTACCACATATAAATTTTGGCATTTAAGGTAAAGAGTGTAAGGAACTTTGCACACATTAAATATGTGCAGCCTCTTCTTACTTAGAGACGTACTCATTTACTGACCCCTCGGACTTATGACCAGTTCTCCAACCACGTTAAGAGACCATACAATAAGTGTCAGGGGCCCCGAGACTGTTCAACTGCCTCCCAGCACACATAAGGGGGATTACCAACAGACCCCTGGCAGTCTTCAAGTTGGCACTGGACAAGCACCTAAAGTCAGTTCCTGATCAGCCGGCCTGTGGCTCGTACGTTGGTTTGCGTGCAGCCAGCAGCAACAGCCTGGTTGATCAGGCTCTGATCCACCAGGAGGCCTGGTCACAGACCGGGCCGCGGGGGCGTTGACCCCCGGAACTCTCTCCAGGTAAACTCCAGTATGCAAACCTAATTAATGTATATTAGAGCTGATTTCCTCTATTCTGTTTATTACAGTATACAGTAAACTACTGTATAAACATTTAAAAATATACTAAACATGTTATAAATGGTGCAAAGGTGACATTAAAAAAATCTAAAGATGGTTGACAAACCCACTACCAGTACAGTATGCGCCTTGCTTAATGACTAATTCCCTTACTGACCTACTCTTAGGAACAGAACCCCATCATTATGTGAGGAGAGGCTGTACCTTAACCCTTTCAGGGTCCGTGCCGTAGATCTACGGCATGAGCTCAGCTCACTCTGATAAGCTGCGAGCGGTAAATTTGGGCCTAGATTTGAGAGAATACATCTATGTGGCATGTGTGGACCACATAAAACAAATCCTGCAGCACACAGTGCATAACGAGAGAAAAAAACAGATCGTAATTTTTTATTAAAACAGTGACTTGCAGTGTATTTTCGTATGTTTTTTTATAGTTGCATTTGGAATTTCTTGATCTCATTTGATAGAATGGAAGATACATTACAGAACTAGAGATGATTTTGATTGGTTTTAATACTGGAAATGGCTTGAAACTGAGCTCAAAGTAGCAGAAATGTTAAATTTTTGCAGATGTTCAAGAGTAAACAAATGACCTCACACATCTAATACACGCCAGCCGGTGGGTCTAATATACATTCACAAATGTGGTGACAGTATTTATACAATTATTACAATATTGCATAACAGTAAATCTTTATATTTTAGTTTGAATAAAAATTCATTATTTATTTTTTTTATTTTATTATCACACTGGCCGATTCCCACCAAGGCAGGGTGGCCCGAAAAAGAAAAACTTTCACCATCATTCACTCCATCACTGTCTTGCCAGAAGGGCGCTTTACACTCCAGTTTTTAAACTGCAACATTAACACCCCTCCTTCAGACTGCAGGCACTGTACTTCCCATCTCCAGGACTCAAGTCCGGCCTGCCGGTTTCCCTGAACCCCTTCATAAATGTTACTTTGCTCACACTCCAACAGCACGTCAAGTATTAAAAACCATTTGTCTCCATTCACTCCTATCAAACACGCTCACACATGCCTGCTGGAATTCCAAGCCCCTCGCACACAAAACCTCCTTTACCCCCTCCCTCCAACCTTTCCTAGGCCGACCCCTACCCCGCCTTCCTTCCACTACAGACTGATACACTCTTGAAGTCACTCTTTCGCTCCATTCTCTCTACATGTCCGAACCACCTCAACAACCCTTCCTCAGCCCTCTGGACAACAGTTTTGGTAATCCCGCACCTCCTCCTAACTTCCAAACTATGAATTCTCTGCATTATATTCACACCACACATTACCCTCAGACATGACATCTCCACTGCCTCCAGCCTTCTCCTCGCTGCAACATTCATCACCCATGCTTCACACCCATATAAGAGCGTTGGTAAAACTATACTCTCATACATTGCCTCCAAGGACAAAGTTCTTTGTCTCCACAGACTCCTAAGTGCACCACTCACCCTTTTCCCCTCATCAATTCTATGATTCACCTCATCTTTCATAGACCCATCCGCTGACACGTCCACTCCCAAATATCTGAATACATTCACCTCCTCCATACTCTCTCCCTCCAATCTGATATCCAATCTTTCATCACCTAATTTTTTTGTTATCCTCATAACCTTACTCTTTCCTGTATTCACTTTCAATTTTCTTCTTTTGCACACCCTACCAAATTCATCCACCAATCTCTGCAACTTCTCTTCAGAATCTCCCAAGAGCATGGTGTCATCAGCAAAGAGCAACTGTGACAACTCCCACTTTATGTGTGATTCTTTATCTTTTAACTCCATGCCTCTTGACAAGACCCTCGCATTTACTTCTCTTACAACCCCATCTATAAATATATTAAACAACCACGGTGACATCACACATCCTTGTCTAAGGCCTACTTTTACTGGGAAATAATTTCACTCTTTCCTACATACTCGAACTTGAGCCTCACTATCCTCGTAAAAACTCTTCACTGCTTTCAGTAACCTACCTCCTACACCATACACCTGCAACATCTGCCACATTGCCCCGTATCCACCCTGTCATACACCTTTTCCAAATCCATAAATGCCACAAAGACCTCTTTAGCCTTATCTAAATACTGTTCACTTATATGTTTCACTGTAAACACCTGGTCCACACACCCCCTACCTTTCCTAAAGCCTCCTTGTTCATCTGCTATCCTATCTCTGTCTTACTCTTAATTCTTTCAATAATAACTACCATGCACTTTACCAGGTACACTCAACAGACTTCTCCTCCTATAATTTTTGCACTCTTTTGTCCCCTTTGCCTTTATACAAAGGAACTATGCATGCTCTCTGCCAATCCCTAGGTACCTTACCTTCTTCCATACATTTATTAAATAATTGCACCAACCACTCCAAAACTATATCCCCACCTGCTTTTAACATTTCTATCTTTATCCCATCAATCCCGGCTGCCTTACCCCCTTTCATTTTACCTACTGCCTCGCGAACTTCCCCCACACTCACAACTGGCTCTTCCTCACTCCTACAAGATGTTATTCCTCCTTGCCCTATACACGAAATCACAGCTTCCCTATCTTCATCAACATTTAACAATTCCTCAAAATATTCCCTCCATCTTCCCAATACCTCTAACTCTCCATTTAATAACTCTCCTCTCCTATTTTTAACTGACAAATCCATTTGTTCTCTAGGCTTCCTTAACTTGTTAATCTCACTCCAAAACTTTTTCTTATTTTCAACAAAATTTGTTGATAACATCTCACCCACTCTCTCATTTGCTCTCTTTTTACATTGCTTCACCACTCTCTTAACCTCTCTCTTTTTCTCCATGTACTCTTCCCTCCTTGTATCACTTCTACTTTGTAAAAACTTCTCATACGCTAACTTTTTCTCCCTTACTACTCTCTTTACATCATCATTCCACCAATCGCTCCTCTTCCCTCCCGCACCCACTTTCCTGTAACCACAAACTTCTGCTGAACACTAACACTACATTTTTAAACCTACCCCATACCTCTTCGACCCCATTGCCTATGCTCTCATTAGCCCATCTATCCTCCAATAGCTGTTTATATCTTACCCTAACTGCCTCCTCTTTTAGTTTATAAACCTTCACCTCTCTCTTCCCTGATGCTTCTATTCTCCTTGTATCCCATCTACCTTTTACTCTCAGTGTAGCTACAACTAGAAAGTGATCTGATATATCTGTGGCCCCTCTATAAACATGTACATCTTGAAGTCTACTCAACAGTCTTTTATCTACCAATACATAATCCAACAAACTACTGTCATTTTGCCCTACATCATATCTTGTATACTTATTTATCCTCTTTTTCTTAAAATATGTATTACCTAAAACTAAACCCCTTTCTATACAAAGTTCAATCAAAGGGCTCCCATTATCATTTACACCTGGCACCCCAAACTTACCTACCACACCCTCTCTAAAAGTTTCTCCTACTTTAACATTCAGGTCCCCTACCACAATTACTCTCTCACATGGTTCAAAGGCTCCTATACATTCACATAACATCTCCCAAAATCTCTCTCTCTCTCCTCTACATTCCTCTCTTCTCCAGGTGCATACATGCTTATTATGACCCACTTTTCACATCCAACCTTTACTTTAATCCACATAATTCTTGAATTTACACATTCATATTCTCTTTTCTCCTTCCATAACTGATCCTTCAACATTACTGCTACCCCTTCCTTTGCTCTAACTCTCTCAGATACTCCAGATTTAATCCCATTTATTTCCCCCCACTGAAACTCCCCTATCCCCTTCAGCTTTGTTTCGCTTAGGGCCAGGACATCCAACTTCTTTTCATTCATAACATCAGCAATCATCTGTTTCTTGTCATCCGCACTACATCCACGCACATTCAAGCATCCCAGTTTTATAAAGTTTTTCTTCTTCTCTTTTTTAGTAAATGTCTACAGGAGAAGGGGTTACTAGCCCATTGCTCCCGGCATTTTAGTCGCCTCATATGACACGCATGGCTTACGGAGGAAAGATTCTTTTCCACTTCCCGATGGACAATAGAAGAAATAAAGAAGAACAAGAGCTATTTAGAAAAAGGAGAAAAACCTAGATGTATGTATATATACATGTATATATATATATATATATATATATATATATATATATATATATATATATATATATGCATGTGCATGTCTGTGAAGTGTGACCAAAGTGTAAGTAGGAGTAGCAAGATATCCCTGTTATCTAGCGTGCTTATGAGACAGAAAAAGAAACCAGCGAATAAAAAATCAAAATGGAATTCATTTGTAAAGCCTCAAAACGTAACTAATGAACAGAGGAAATGTTAGTTTAGTGCCAGGAATGCCTGCATTGTTTATTCTGGACCCTATTTTGAAATTGGAATATTCTGAACTTTGCATTAAATTGGCTAAATTACCAATTTCCGATCACTTTATTTTGTAGTTGAAACAGTTGACTTGGTGATTTCTTGTGCTCAGTCGATAGAACAGACGTAATCCTAGTGAAATAGCTAAGAATTTGGTCGACTGGAATAATGTATTTGGCCTAAAATGGGAGTCAAAGTTGGCAAAATCGCCGATACGTAAATATCGCTGACGCATCAAAATTCGCGAGAGCATAATTTCATCAATTTTCCATCAAATTTCGTACTTTTTGTTTTATTACCTTCAGAAAAAGATTCTCTACCATTTCATAAGAAAAAATAACAAAATTATTTTTTGAAAATTCTTGGACACTGGTGCACACTTTGAAATTTGGCTTCTGGACCCTGAAAGGGTTAAAAGGACACATTTTCCCCTACAGGATGATGCCCTCTCACCTTCAGGGTAGCATCCAGGATTTATAGCTAAATTTTTAATTACTGCACGTATATGTTTTCAGTATTTTCATTTTTTTTTTTTTTTTTTTTTTTTTTTGTTTTTTTTTTGCATATTTTATGCAGAGAGTGGGAAGATTTATTTGGCTGAGAATAATAAAACTAGGTTATTAGAATAGCCTTCAAGAGAATAACTGAATAATAACAATGCTCTATTTAAATGGAGGTATAAAAATGGAAAGAGAAATAAATGAAGAGAGGAAACATGAATGGATACATGGGGATAAGGAGGAGAGATGGTATGATAGACGTGGGAGGCCAGAAGTCAGGGAGGGAGAGAAGTCAGAAGAGGATATGTACAAGGAAATTAGAATGAAGGGAGGAATATATATAGGTGCATGCAGGGAAGGGGTAAAGGCACTGAGGGAAGACAGATGGAGGAAGAGAATTGTTGTAAGAAGTACGTATTTCATAATTACACTAAGTGACGTAGGAGTAGCAATAGAGAAGGTGAAACGCTGCTACAGCAGCAGCAGGATGCCAGCCACACCACACCCTCACCTGATGAGATGCATGCCTGTCTTCCTGATCACACAATCACTCTCCCACTCAGCCAAAACACCTACTGACCAGATACTTGTCAACTTGCCCATAAAAAAAAAAAAAAAAATTGTCCCCTCCAAATATTCACCAAAGAAAACACACACACACACACACATACCCGAACAGACGTCCGACTCACTCTCACAAACACATGAAGCAGTACTGTATACCAGAATACCTTGAACTGTTTAGTAAATGACAGATTAACAAAAAAAAAAATTGAAAGACCCCATATAACCAACATACCAAGCCAAAACAGCAAATTACCACTAAATTATTAGTAAAAGCTTTCTAAATCCCCAAGTAAGCCAAGTCTCTGAGGCATCAGAAGACATTAAACACAGGTAAAAGCTGTTCATCTTAAGCTACCATTCTAAACAAAATTCCCCTCCCTTTTATTTGAACATAGGAACAGTAATTAAATAATGTATAGTACCTTATATGCATGGTAGAATGGCGTGACGACATGGGTGGGCGCCTGAAGAGGTTTCATAGTGCGGTTGTTGTAATGCACCTCCGTCACATCCCCTTCACTATTTGTGCACAAGATTGGCCACAAAGCTGAATATTGCCGACCTTCATTCTTGATGGAAAATCTGAGTAAAAATTAAAATTTCTAAATAGATGTTTCTCTGAAACCCTTGTTATTAAGAGTGCTGTGTTTTGGCACAGCCATCTATGGAAGTTATTTGCCATGATAACAAAAAAAGGCACAATACCGTGACTGGAACAATACACGAATAACAAGCACAGAGAGGAAAAGAGCTTACGACGACTTTAGGTCCAACTTGGACCATTTACAAAGTCACACTAACAAAAAGGAGAGAAGGAGGGAGTATATATATAGGTCAGTAGAAGAAGAAGAAGAGAAAGAAGAGGAGGAGGAAGAAGAGGAAGAAGAAGAGGAGGAAGAAGAGGAAGAGGAAGAAGAAGAGGAAGAGGAAGAGGAAGAAGAAGAGGAAGAGGAAGAAGAGGAAGAGGAAGAAGAGGAAGAGTAGTAGTAGTAGTAGTATTATTATTATCATCATCAATCAAATACTACGAAAGAGGATCACTGCAAGGGAGCTATGGGCCCACAAAGGGTAGGAGCAAGAACACACAGGGAAGGAGGGGAATAAAGGACAAATACCCAAGGCAGAAGAAAGAACCCAGAGGAGAAAGAGCAAAGGGGAAAAGGGAGAAAGAGAAAAAAGAATCAGGTTAAGTCATAGGTGTTCTGAAGTTTGGAGCATTTTACATTGTAATGGTAAAGCAAGGCATCTACAGAGACAAAGCCAGGACTAAGATTTATACAAGGGGAGTTGTGTATAAGGGAGGATTCAACCAGACAACGACTGTTAAAGTTAGAGGTAGGGTAGACAATTTTAGCAGAAGACCAGTCAACAGGATGACTGTGATCTCTGACATGACAGAAAAGAGCATTGCTGGTGGTGGCAAGCTGAACACTACTTTTGTGCTCTCTGAGTCTGTCAGAAAGAGAATGGCCAGTTTCTCCAAAGTACTGAAGAGGACAAGAGGAACAAGAAATAGAGTAGACACCAGGAGCATCAATAGAGGGAGGAGAGGTATGAACTAGATTAGTGCAAAGTGTCAGTCTGGGGAAAAGTAAGTTTGATGTCTAAGGAACTGAATTGTTGAGATTAGAAAGACCGGAAATGTAGGGAAGGAAGAGTACAGGAGAGTTCCCAGGAGTACAGTTTGAGAGAGAAGAAAGTCCATTTAGCACATGAGAAGGCAGAGTCTATTAAATGAGAAGGGTAACCAAGATGGGAAAATGAATTATGAAGAGTGGAAGTTTCTGATTCAAGGAACTGAGGATCATAAATGCAGAGAGCATGGAGAAAGAGGGAGATAACACTTTTCTTGACAGAGGAAGCATGATAAGAAAAGTAGTGAATGCACATGCCACTGTGCATAGGCTAGCGGTACACGGAAAAGGCAAAACCTGCATCTGAGCGGTGGACATGAACATCAAGGAAAGGAAGCAAGGAATTAGATTCCATGGCTAAAACATGATGTTACAAACATCTATTCCATACCTGGCTACACAGCCATACACAACTGTAGGCCAGAACAATTAGGAGGTGTAACAGCTATATACTACTATGATGAACTGAAGTGTATAAATTCTATTTGCACAAGGAATGAACATGGTGAATATACCTTTGCAAAATTTAAATCCAAAGACCTTACAAAACCTCTAATAGTCGGAGCAATATATAGAGTTCCTCACTCCAATATTTACTCTTAGTGAAAAACTAGCATAATAACTAGTGCTGAAATGAACAAACACCACCTAATACTTACAGGGGGCATCAACATAAATCTCATCCATGACCATGACCCACAAGTGACTGAATTCACAAACACTATGAACAGCTGCTTGCTTCTACCAACAATAACAAAACCTACAAGAATCACTAATATTTAGTGAAGGGATTCAGGGAAACCGGTTATTTTCATATAGTCGGACTTGAGTCCTGGAAATGGGAAGTACAATGCCTGCACTTTAAAGGAGGGGTTTGGGATATTGGCAGTTTGGAGGGATATGTTGTGTATCTCTATACGTATATGCTTCTAAACTGTTGTATTCTGAGCACCTCTGCAAAAGCAGTGATAATGTGTGAGTGTGGTGAAAGTGTTGAAAGATGATGAAAGTATTTTCTTTTTGGGGATTTTCTTTCTTTTTTTTGGGTCACCCTGCCTCGGTGGGAGACGACCGACTTGTTGGGGGAAAAAAAAAAAAAAAAAAAAAAAAAAAAAAAAAAAAAAACAAGAATCACTGACACAAATGCCTAGTTACTAGACCATATCTGGACAAACACTATATCCCCTTTAAAAGCAAGCATAATCACAGATAACACCACTGACCACTATCCCATCTTTCTCATAACCAACTTGTGTAAAGTGCCCCAGGACACAACTAAGATCACATTCCGACTATACGACAAGTCATCTGTTAATAACTTTCAACATTTGGTGACGTTGACTGGCAAAACGAGCTAGCAGACAACTTAGATATTGATGAATGTGTTAATATTTTTTACAAAAAACCCAAAACCTCTATAACATGCATTGCCCAATAAAAACTAAGCAGATCACAGCAAAGAGACTAAACAGCCCCTGGCTTACAAACAGCATCCTCAAATCTATTGATAAAAAAAGGATCTCTCAAACTGTTACTCATCAATACTAACCAATCTAATAAGGAGGTCAAAAAAAATTGTATTATGAAAACAGATTTCATGACAAAAGGCGATACGAAAAAAGACCTGTAAAACCTTATCTGAAATTCTAGGAACGAAAAAGCTGTCACAAAACAGATTGATTATCTTAACTAAACCAGATGAACTTCTACAGCCAACTGATACTGCCAACAAACTAAATGTCTTTTTCTTTACCATAGGAACAAAACTAGCAAGTAAAATCCCAAGCTCAAACATTCAACCAAAAGACTACCTCACTTGCAACTACCCTACTACTCTATTTTTAGCCCCAACAAACCCAACTGAAATCTCACTTATCAAAACACTAAAGAACAAGACAGGGGACCTAAATAACTTACCACCACTCATGTATAAAAAAGCTTCTTATGTGTTGCAACCAATTATTGCAACTCTTTTTAACAAATCCATTGAATCTTCCACCATCCCATCCATACTCAAGATGGCAAGAGTCACCCTGATCCTCAAAGGTGATCCAACTGAATTGAACAATTATAGGCCTATATCAAACCTGCCCCTACTATCTAAAATCTTCAAAAAATTAATACACAAACAAGTCTACGCCTACTTCGTATCCCACAACATGCTCAACCCTTGTCAGTTTGGGTTCAGATCAAAAAAAAAGTACTAATGATGCTATAATACATATGCTTGAACTAATATACTCTGCACTCGAGAAAAATGAATTTCCCCTGGGACTGTTCATAGACTTACAAAAAGCTTTTGATACAGTTGACCATGACCTTTTGCACCATTACGGGGTCAGAGGACACTCTCTCAATCACCTAAAATCTTAACAATAGAACCCAGTATGTATACACAATTGGAGCCTGTTCCACTACACAACCTGTTTTTGTTGGAGTCCCACAGGGGGAGCATTTTTGGCCCACTTATCTTTCTCATTTACATCAATGACCTACTAAATGCATCTAATCTCCTTAAACCCATTTTATTTGTAGATGATACAGCTTATGTCTTTTCTCACCCAAAACCAACCATACTAACAGACACAGTAAATGCTGAACTGCTAAAAATATCTACTTAGATGACTACCAACAAACTTACTCTCAATATTGACAAAACCTACTTCAAGCTGTTTGGAAAGAGCTTCAAATGTACAGCTAAACATATTGATAAATGGTTCACCTATCTCGAGACAGGCAGAGGGCAAATTTCTAGGTCTCCACCTTGACTGTAGTCTCAAATTTCAGACACACATACAGCAAATTTCCAAGAAAGTCCCCAAAACAGTAGGCATCCTTTCAAAGATATGGTACTATGTACCCCAATCAGCTCTTCTAGCTATGTACCACTCTCTCATTTACCCTTACCTCACCTATGGTATTTGTGCATAGGGCTCAACCACAGTAAATCACCTTAAGCCTTTAATAACTCAGCAAAAAGCTGCAGTGCGATTGATTACTAACTGCGATTGATTACTAACTCCTGCATTAGACAACACACTCCACCACTTTTCAAGAGTCTTAACCTACTAAATATACAAAACATCTACACTTATTACTGTGTCTACTACATAACAGAACACTATACTCTAATGTAAACCCTCCTCTCAAACTCCTCCTTGATAACTATAACAGAACACACACCCATAATACGAGACACAGATCACTCTTCGATATTCCCCATGTTCATCTCTCCCTATGCAAAATGCTATGCATGTAAAAGGCCTGAAGATCTGGAATTCATTGCCAGAACAAACTAAAGGACCCCTGTCTGTAAATCAGTTTAAGGCCCAAAGAAATCACCTTATCACCCAAAATTAACCAGACAACCATACCTAACCACTACCAGTTTCTCAAAAGCTACTCATATTGTGCTGATGAATGCTCATCCACTTACTACTTTGAAATTAGGATGTCTGTTCTTTTCACTGTTTTAAATAACAGTAGATTGTAATACAGTACATCATAATGTAAATTGTTCCATTGTAATACCAAATTTCGTTGTTGTAAATAGCACTAAATTAAAATACATCACACTGTAAATTGCTTCAAATTGTTACATTGTAATACTGTAATCTTTATTAACTAATTCAATAGTGTAAAAAGTCTATACTAGACTTATCAAAACCATGTAGCATCACCTGATATTAAATTCTCCTGTACTCACTAATGATCATATGAACTATGTATTATTGCCTTACTATTCTTAAGTTAATCCCTAAGTTTGCCCGAAATGCTCAGCATACAGAGGGGCTTTTGCAATGTAAACCCAACTATTATATTCCTCTGTACAGCCATTTAATTTGTCAAAATTAAAAATCTAATCTAATCTAATTCAGCATTAAACTTATGGAAGGAGAAAGATTATTAAGGGCATAAAGAAATGGTTGAAAGAGACTAGTCTCTCCTGTTCTTGCTAATCTTTACATGGTATACTTTGAAACTGTTCTTCCTACTATTGATGTGTGCCCTTCACTGGCTCTGCTATGTAGATGACATCTTTGCTCCTTGGCCTCATGACTAGTCTCTTGCCCCTTCCATTTATCCTGAATGGGAATCTAATTCCTTGCTTCCTTTCCCTGGCAAGACTGATAGAGTGAATGATGATGGAAGTTTTTCTTTTTCGGGCCACCCTGCCTTGGTGGGAAACGGCCAATGTGTTAATAACAAAATAATTGTGTTCAGGCATGTGTGAAAAGAACTTTATCTATGGAAACAAAAGGGCTTTAAACACTGCAGAAAAAAGGTGACTAAAGGCAATGGAGGTGTTTGAGAGCAATACATGGTGTGAATATCATGCAGAGAATTTCGAGAGTAGAAATCAGAAGATAGCATAGGGATTACCAAAGGTATACAGCTAATTCATAGAGCTGAGGAGGTATTGTTAAGGTGGTTTAGGCACTTAGATAAGATGGAGCAAAATAGGATGATCAAAAGGGTGTATAAATCTGGGATGGAAGGAAGTAGGGATAAGGCTCGTCCAAAAAGCGTTGGAGGGAAAGGGTAGAGGGAGCTTATGGGTTCTAGGGGTTTGAATATCCAGCAGGCTAGTGAACATGGTTACTCAGATTGAGTGGAGCAAGATAACATTTATGAAGGGATTTGAGGGATACCTGTTAGCTGACTTACTTTAAGTCATTTCCTTTCCTTTAACTTTCTCTTCTAGATGCCTTAATGCTAGTGAAGGGGTCTAAATCTGAGGAACTATAGCTACTCTCCCCTTCATTTGATCAAACCTGATTACCTCTCACTTCCCAGTTGCTGTATGATCCCTACAGGTTCAACACTTCCCCAATAACAATAATAATTTGAGGAACTATACCTGACAGGTGTGGAAGTAAGGACATGGAATGCTGCAGGTTCATTTTCTTCCAACCATCTAGCAATGCGATAGCCATCAGAAAAGAATGAGCGTCCCCCTGGGTCAGAGCCAGAAAGCTTGGGGTCGTTGGCCTATTGGAAAAAATATTATAGCTAGTAATAAACACTATTCAATCAAGCTACTTGTAAGAATAATTTTAATTCTCCCCATAATCCTTCTAATTATATACATAACTAATTAAGGAATACATCCTAAAAATAATGTTTCATAAAGTAGTATGAAATAGTCACCCAACCAGTCACTGTCCAAAATGAACCTGACTAATCATGCAATATGCATGTCGCCCATTAATTCACATTACAGTAGTGTATGTGAGATTACTGTACCTTGAGACAGTGGAGCAGCTGCATGCCAGGACTCTTCTCCCTGTAGTTCATGTCAGTGTGATGTGCCAGGGCAACTCCAGTATATGCCAGATGGGAACCCTTCACTGGCTTGTTGATTACATCAAAAGTGTGACCATACTGGGTCTCCTTCACATAGGCAAATCGTTTCACAACATCTACAATTTTGTTCACCTTAGGTGGCACTCCACGGAGAACAGCAACACCATACTGAGAAATGTATAAAAGGTTACACTCCAGAAATTATGAAAAAATATATAACTTACCCAAAGTGTTATACAATAATGTGAGAACTATATTTTTTAAATCAACACCTATTTTATATGAATTCCAGCAGTTAAAAATATATATAATTACTGTATTTGCTAGAAATAGATAATCATACATACCTTATAGAACATTTCCAACCACTGTGCAAGACCATTATCACTCTCCATTATCTCATTATAAGACATCTCAGGAAAGCTGGACCAGATAGTTGTTCGATCCCATAACTCAAATTCTGGTCTCTGAGTCAAAAGTTCCATGTCTAAACTGTCACTAGCAAAGTTATTGTGCATGAACGACTGCCCATACTTATACAGCCTGCGGTAAAGAATGTGTTTTACTATTGATAATTCTGAGATTCACAGAGGATGAAAATATAGAGTAAAAGTTATGGTAATTTCAAATGCATTCTACTAAATTAAATATTGTTAAGGTTTGTCAAATAGTAAAGATATGATTTACATCAAGGTGGAGTCTCCATAAATAATGAAGTGTACCCAACAAAAAGCTGCTGTGCAGGTGATTACCAACTCCTGCACCAGGCAACACACACCACCACTCTTCATGAGCTGGAACTTACTTAATATACAAACTATCCACTTATATTATTGTGCCTACTATATATATACAGAACATTAAACTCCAATATAAAACTTCATCTCAAACTTCTCCTTGATAATTGGTGGGAAACGGCCGATGTGTTAACAAAAAAAATAAGATTTAGAGCAAATGAGATGGAAATTGCTCGCTCCTTTGGTCTCGCCATTAGAGATAATGAAAAAATACGAGCTTGAGCAACAGTTATTTCAGACAGACCTTCTGAATATAATGATGAATAGGTCAATACAGCTAAATAAGACAAACAGATACTGAATGTGTGGATTAAGAAAAAACACAGGAAGATGCCCCACTTAGTGTTCAGATAATTAAGACAGAAAACTATATCTTACTACAAAACTGTCTGAGAAGAGAGGAATGTTATCACAGATGTGTACACTTAGTGCAGGATAGTTTGAGTGCTGTAAATATTGCAGTCAGTTGTATAAGATTAGCAGTGAGTGTGTGTCGGCTGTTAATGCTGCAGCAGGAAATTTCCATGATGGGTTGCCACAAGTTATTTCCGAGATGTTACAGTGTCAATTGTGTCGGCTGTTAATGCTGCAGCAGGAAATTTCCATGATGGGTTGCCACAAGCTATTTCCGAGATGTTACAGTGTCAATCAATTAATTAATGCTGATGAGAATCTACATTAGCAAGGAAGAAATAGTGTGATGTTAATGATCCAACTGCAAAAAAATTGATAAATGAGACTGGCTTTGCCAGTCAGTGGTGTCTTCTGTCCGATGCTGAGAAAGCTGGAAGATGAGAAATTTGAGGTAATTAGTCCCTCAGCCTGAAGGTGATGTGTTCAGTCCATCAATCTTGATAAAAGATAATGGATAAAAGATTGATGGACTGAGCACAACACCAGGCTGAGGGACTGATTTCCTCAAATTCCTCATCTTCCTTCATTCACTGCACTAGACTGAAGAAGCCACTGACTGGCAAAACATTTTCAGAATAAAGATACCCAAATGTTGCACAAGTGTTTCAACTTATCAGTTTTAGAAACCATTTGCTCATACTCTGCAGAAAAATTGCTGAAAGAACTGAATTTCCAGGCATAAGGAAGGTAGATAACTGAGGAGAATGAAACTGAGGAACTTGCACAGAAACAGCACTGGAAAAGTTACAGAACAAACAATTCCATACTGCTAGTAAACAGACTTTTTCTATCGAGAAGGACCCTTGCATATCTAAAAACAATGTAGTATGAACATTAGCATCTGAAAACTCTTCATCCACATCAACATAAGAACCACAGCCATCTACCTCAGCTCACTAGAGCCACCGAAACCATCTCCATACACTTTAGAATCAACATGTAAGAGTAACCAGAATTTAAGGCATATCAAGTATTTAATTTTATGTGACTTTTAAAGACTGTCATAAAAAAAAAAATATTTGGTCATTTGGCAGGCCATAGGAATGCAATAAATTTTCTTTTTATGTCCTTCACTTTAGTTAATGCTAAACTGAATAATGCACAATTTTTTTGGAACAACCCTTGCATTATTCAAGGGTCTACTGTGTGTAAATTTAATAAGTGCCTTTCAAGCTAAGAAGCCATCTACACAGGGAATTTGTGGATTGCTTATCCGTGGAAATGATATTTGTAAAATCTTCAATTTGGGAAATACTGTTGAGTGATAATTATTAAATTCATGAAGAAGCACTAAACCCATAAGAGCCATGTGTGTGAATGTGTTGGATGCCATTCAGGCGAGTAATTTTTTAATTTCTTGTTGACAATGTTATTTAGAAGTCAGATCTGGGTTTGAGGTGACAAGCATGGTGGCATCTGCAGATAACATTGATATAAGTTGTTGGGATCGACTCTGTGGGTTATTGACATAAAGGAACAGTGAATTACATTTTGTTGATTTCTGTCTAATCTAAACCTCTGTATTCCCATTAATGATGTTTATGTTGTAGGACAGCATGCTAGAAGACGTCTAAATGAACTATCATGTAGAGTGCATTTATCTTATCCTCTGGCTGATATATTTTATACTCAACATCAATGTTTATAGGTGCTGTAGAGTTGGTACAACAAAGATACCATGGAGAGGGTTTCAGGGGTCAATGCCCCAGCAGCCCAGTCTGTGACCAGGCCTCATGGTGGATCAGGGCCTGATCAACCAGGCTGTTACTGTTGGCTGCACATACAAAAAACTTATTTGTAGTGTTTTACTTTAAGTAAAAGAGCTTCATCAAGTTAACTGAAGCTGGAGCAAAATGTAATCAATGAAAAATGGTTTGCTTTGCACTTAATGCTTTTTACCATATTTATTGGCAAGTATTACAATCCAGTACAGTATATAGTATTACTGTAGAGGTGATGAAGAAATGTAATGGGAACAGGACGGAATTTGTCACTAGTAATTACTAGCAAATAAACAATTATAAAATTACTCCCTAAACTACAAAATCATATCCATGTAATATAATAATCCGAAGAAATAGCTACCATACTGGGTCATATTCTGACTTATGGGCCTCATCCTCCTCAGACCAAATAATCTCGAGTTTGCCTGCATCATTCATGGTGAGGGAGAGGGGCTTGATGTTCAAGTCAAGGCTTGGAGAGTCCACTAGTTTCTGTTTCGTGCTGGGATCCACACATTTGGGACACTGACAGTTGTCTCGCAGCTGTTGAAGGAAAAACAAGCAAGTCAATTCAATGGCCACTGACTACTTAATGTAAAGGAAACTACCATGTAACATTATATATGAATTAACTCTTCACCAATGCAATTAATCTAAATGAAATGGGTTAAATCAAGTGCAAATTACACCAAATGAAATTCACTGGAACCTATGACATTACCACATACAGAGTAATCATTCAAGTGCAATAATGATGTCAGTGAGGAAGATTGTTGCTTTAATCCAAAGGTATTGCCAAGAAAGGTGAGCAATATACACAAGCATTTTCCTTAGCTAACATACCCAGATGTACTTGAAGTCAGCTGTGGTGTGGGTGTCGAAGATAACCTTGGTGGTGAGATGCTGTGCAGGTAACACAGAAGTAATGACAGGTGGTGTACCTGTCAGATCTGTCCGCAGTGCTGCAGGAGCAGCAGTTGATTTGCCTGTGTAAACATGGTTTCATCAAGTCATCTGCTTAATATACAAACATATAATGCATTATATAGCACTCTCTTCCTCCTTCTCTCACTGTTTCTCTTTCCTCTCTCTCATTCTTTCATTTTTGCTTACTTGCTCTCACTTTCTGCCATTTTTTTTCTCTTTGCACTTCTTTATTTTCCAATTTAAAAGTATACATTCACTTTAGTCTAGGAATAAGGTAAAAATAAGTGTCAGGGGCCCGAGACTGTTCAACTGCCTCCCAGCACACATAAGGGGGATTACCAACATACCCCTGGCAGTCTTCAAGCTGGCACTGGACAAGCACCTAAAGTCGGTTCCTGACCAGCCGGGCTGTGGCTCGTACGTTGGTTTGCGTGCAGCCAGCAGCAACAGCCTGGTTGATCAGGCTCTGATCCACCAGGAGGCCTGGTCACAGACCAGGCCGTGGGGGCGTTGACCCCCGGAACTCTCTCCAGGTAAACTCCAGGTAATGTACATTACTTTGCACACCCTTACTGAAAACACTTGTATTTGAAGCAATCAGATACACCTATTTAAAGCGATCAGACACATCCATTTGAAGCAATTAGACACGACACTCATTTGAAGTTGTCATATACATGCACAGTATTTATATAATATAAAAAATTATTTTTTATGAACCATACCAAGAGGTTACAGTAATTATACATGTACATTCCAAATGATTGTGTTTTAGATATTGATCTTAGTACAATACAGACATAATTTGATACAACTGTAGGTTAAGAAGAAAGTCACTACAGCAGTAATTATGCAATGCATTTTGGCTATTTATAAATGAAATGTTAAAGATCCCAGGACTGATATGTCTACATCAGTAAAGATGCCATAAGTATGCATTCATGTCGAATTTCCTCAAGACGTTTTGGCATTTACAGCCTTCTTGCTACAAATTAGTTTATTTTATTTTATGCACAGGTACACATAAGTATAATCATCATACATAGTGTAAATTACTTACAACCCCTAACCCTTCCCAAAAAAAGAAAGTCAGGTGGATTCCACAATATATTATGTAATAAACTTCAAGCTATTGGTATAGGTTCTGTAGACTGGTTTAAGTCCTATAGCAACAGGAGACAAATAGCAGAATCAGTGCCGATCTAGAAAAAAATGTCTTTTACATACAACATTCCAATATCTTCTTCCATCTAAAATTCTAAGGTGAGTTTTACCTCTGGCATGGATGGCCCGCGAGGACTGGAGGAGAGGCACTGCCACTCTACGAACAACCACTGCACACCACTTCACTGACATCTTGCGCCAAGCAGAGGTCTGAAAACAAGAACAAAATAAAATTAACCCAACAAAACACTAAAATGATTATTTATTACTAATAAAGAAAGCAAACCATACCACGGACGGAACTGAACCCGCGGTCAGAGAGTCTTTGACCGCGGGTTCAACTCCGCCCGTGGTATGGTTTGTTTGCAATCGTGTCATTACGATTTCGTGAGTCATAATAAAGAAAGGTTTAAAAGGTTAGCATTGAAACACTCTCACAAACAGTTAATAAACAAATGAAAGCAATAAGAATTTAAAATTCAGTACAGTATGTATTAGGTAATTACTCAAACAACAGGACTGTGTATCCCAAATATGTTCATCTATGACCGCGGGTTCAATCCTGGCCGGGGGTATGGTTTATCTTTGGGAGGTTAAATCACCACCAGATGTAGACCAAACGAAATGTAAATTTTGTCAGATGGACAACTGTCACACCTTATGACATTATGTACTGGAATGCAATAAAATTAACGAATTCAGAGACAACTCACTCAAAAATGTCAAAGTATTTTATCCACAGTGGTACAGTATATCATTCTGGAAAAATACCCTGACTTTGCCAACTGTAAATAATGCATTACCACTTAAACTTTTTTTTCCCTGTTTGTGGGTGTGTGTTAACTAGTTTATGTCTGTATACATAACTCATTATGATTGTAAGCAGATATAAACATGCAAATGGTTCATTACCACCGTGACTTGTTCAGCTATCAAAACTTTACGGCCCTGTGGATTTTTTTACATAATTTCCTAAATGTAGAACATATGAATAATACGTACAATAATTGTGTAATAAAATATAATGTTTGGACTCTTCGAGAAATTTCAAGATGGGGGGTGAAGAACAGCCAGTAGGGACGCCGTGGGATGTCATTTTGAATTTGTGAACACTGGTTGTAGTGGGAAATTCTGTTAACAATCGGGCATTTTCAGAGGCCAAAAGGAGATGTTTCGGCCTGAATTTGTAATAGGAATCTGTGTTAATGTCCCCTGCCGAAGAATTGGGACAGGAAATTTGCAGGACCTCAAGAATTTTGTGTAGATGGCGAAATAAGGGATGCAGACATCACTCACAGGAAAGTACATCATGGTCCTTGCACCTAGATCTTAGCTGACCAGTGTAGGGTCTGGGTATTAGGCAGGTGTTGTGGTGTGATCTGTCTACAGTAATTAAATGGTAAGTGGTAATACAAAGTTATTTTCTACTAACACCATTGCATTATATGTTTTGTACTAATAGTTATATTTTTGTGTACCCAGCAAGCAAGCCTGATCACATACAGTCCACTAAACTTCAATGTACCAGAGTAGCTGGTTTTAATTTTATAATCATTAATTTAATGTCAAGTCTAGCTTTTTGTGAAAGTGGTGAAGAAGTGGGCAGTTGAAGGAGTTGCAGTTCAGTGACTTACTCTGACTTAAGTCCCACTTACCTCAACCAATTTACTTGCATGTAATAATTCAGGCAATGCCCTGTAAGTCTCCTGCAGGTGATTTGCTAATAATAATAATTTTCACAGGCCCAGTCCCTGGACCCATTATGTACCTCTGTAATCTTGACTACCACCCACACAATGGGTATAAGATGCATAATAAAGATAAACTAACACTTGTCCACCAGGGTGGATGCGGTGACGACCAGTGCACCACAGGGGTGGACGTGACAAACATGTCTCAAGACAGTATATATGTACTGCCAAGTGTGTTATCACATCTCTGGCAGGTCACAGGATAAGGATATCAGCATTACAAAGTCCATTTGGTAACCGAACCTTAATCTTCAAGTCTTTTATCATTAGGAACTCTTCGTTATGAAACCATACCGTATACTGCACACAAACAAAAACTTAGACTTCAGGAAGTATAAGTGGTGTACAAAAAATGTATTAAATGCTGCTCTTAATAAGACAGTGGACCCCCGAGTTTCATGATTAATCCATTCCAGAGAGTCTGCCAATAGTCGAAATTCGCTAAACTCGAAACCATTTCCCCATAAGAAATAATGTAAATCCAATTAATCCATTCCATACACCCAAAAGTATTAACAAAAATTATTTTTTATAGATTAAATATAGATTTACATATAGAAAAGAATAAGAAATCAAGTATAAAACAATAATATCACACCTTTATTGAAGGCTCTTGTTGGTATATGGAACATAAGAGAGTAGGAACACTGCAGCAGACCTATTGGCCCATACTAGGCAGAGTCCTTCACAAACCATCCCATTAAGAGAATATTTGCCCAACCCAATTTTCAGTGCTCCCCAAGCAATAAGATTTGATAATTCTATTCACTCGTGTGCAAGTCCCACTCAAATCAAATTGTGTGTGGGGAAGTACTCTGGCTGGTTTGTGTGAGGAAGTACCCTGGCTGGTGTGTGGGGAAGTACCCTGGCTGGTGTGTGGGGAAGTATCCTGGCTGGTGTGGGGAGGTACCTTGGCTGGTGTGTTCTTTCTTGAATTCTATCATGTTTCTCGCCTTCTTTACCAAAGGGCTAGCACTAGGAACTTTCTTTTGGCCCATGGTGGCTTATTTATCAGTTGCAAGCACAAAAAACAATGGATTACATATTACGAAATGTATCCCATGAAAGTACAGGGTGATGGTCACTGGCCCAGAAACAATGCTACACTGACTCTCTGAATGGTGTGTTGGAGCCTTTGTGTATGCCCGGTCACTGGGAGGCCACATTCCATACGGACGAATCCCGAAGCAAATCACGAAACTCGAGGCTATCTTTTGACGAAAGAAGTTGCCGAAAGCCAAAGTTCACGAAGGATGAGGCTCACTAAACTCGGGGGTCCACTGTAATAGTAATATTTTTATTTCTACAAGTACATGTACACAAGGTTTACAGGCCTAGCTGACATTGACATACTACTACATAGAAAGCCACTTGTTATGAAGATCATTTCAGGAAAATTAGGTCAGTTTTGTCCCAGAATGCGACCCACACCAGTCGACTAACACCCAGATACCCATTTTATTAATGGGGAACATAGACAACCGGTGTAAGGAAACACGCCCTTCGCTGGGAATCAAACTCGAACCCTTGCAGTGTGAAGCGAGAGCTTTAGCCACGGTGCCCTGATCAGAATATGGGTAAGGATGGAACACTTCACAAAATAATAATGTTTGTATGTAAAGCTTGGGAGTCCAAAGTTTATGACATTACACCAAGAAGACACATTGTGTGAAAATTTATTGAGACCAAAAAATGCCACCATCTGATTCATTTGTAAAAAAAAGTTGATGCGGCAGTCATCAGAACCCTTAACACGTCCTTACACTCAAACAAGACACTAAATAACTGCTGAAGACTGAGATACAAATTGATAGATTACACCTTAAGGAGGTCTTAGGTAGATTTAAATTGTTAGTAAATATTAGGATTAATACTGTAGCCTCAGACCTTAATATTAGGTATGTAATGAGACTAGGTAAATTGTGGTATCTAACATCTCGTGCAAGCAAGTCTACTTTGGAGCTTGCTGGACACTAGTCCATCCTTCTGGACAAAGACAGCATGAAGTAACCATCTCTGGGGAGAGGACAACCCAGGGACCACGCTGTCTTCAAAATACATACTGCCTCGAGATCATCCCAGAGGTTTCCATTTGTCTCTTCTCAGGCCCCGCAGTAAGACAATCTGTTACATTTCTTAGGGTATTTGTTGGTCAATTGTGTTTTGGGGAAGGTAAGATTTGAGCTGCGGTTACGTGTGGCCACATGCCCAAAACACAAGTTAGATTGTTGAGTAATTCCCCTTAAATATCAGTCCAGAAGCTAGTATATTACTGTATATATAAATGCTGATTAGGGAATACCCGTTGAATTCAGGGACCCTCAAGGTGCAGGCTGGGGATACTAACACAATTTGAATATTTGTAGGAATCAGTCCTGTGCACATGGCATCTTGAGGTCATAGAAACTTAGATTAGCCCGAGAGGATCAGGAGGTTTCTAGCTAGACACCACGATCAAGTAAGTCCAATCTACTTAGTACATGCAGATAAAAAATTCCTGCATTTTTAATACTCTAAAGGAAGTGTATCTCAAGGGTCACTTGTAACAATGGGATTCAAAGATTCTGGTATCATCTGTGTCAGCAGTTATTGCCAGTGTGGGCATCTCAGGTTCCAACATTTCTTGTCTTGGTCACACATCATAAAAAAAACATGCATTTATTAAAAACAATTTGTAAAAATATAAAATGTTTCTATTCGTATTTTGCAAAATACGAAGTCATCACACCTAAGAAACATGGGATGTACTATAAGCTCTCCCATCAAATCAAATCAAAGTTTATTCTCTATAAGGATTACAATGCAGGGTTTACAGATTCTGGTTATTGTGTGGTTTACATTTAATAAAATACTAATTACAGAGGGGGCCACTAGAACACCTAGCATGGCTAGGCATTTCGGGCAAACTTAGATTATTTCTTAACCCTGAATTATTACAAATTGTGGAGTAAGTTGACTAAATATTAAGTGACTAAATACTAGTTTGTGAGTTTAGCAATGTGAATGCATTTGTTTTGGCACAATACATAGTTTCTATATTGGAGTATCACAGGCAAACTTGTGAATAGTTAGGAATCATTATTTTAAGATTAAGATACGTATTTCTGTGCTTATAGTCATATGGGTGAGTGACTAAATGTGAACCACCAGGTGGTGGTTATGTAGTTAGTTGACGGGGTGTATCAGGGAGATGTTTTCTAACGGTAGTTTTGAAGGTGATGAATGTGTCTGCAGTTCTAGAGTTTTCAGGTAGGGTGTTCCAGATTTTAGGGCTTTTGACATACATTGATTTTTTGTAAAGGTTTAGTCGGACACGGGGAATATCGTAGAGATGTTTGTGTCTGGGGTTATGCTTGTGGGTCTTGTCACATTATTATTATTATTATAATCAAAAAGAAGCGCTAAGCCACAAGGGCTATACAGCGCTGCAGGGTAGGGAAGGAAGCAAGGGAATTGGATGGCAGGAGGGAGGGGGGATGATCAGCAGGTTACAGAAAACAGCGGGGCAGGGGATAGTACGGGGGTAGAGGGTAGCAAGAGATACAAGTAGAAAGGGCTGAAAGTATCAGAATTTGTGAAGTAAGTCAGTCGTTGTCAAAAAGTCAATAAGAGAGTCCGGATGAAAGGTGGGTCCATCAGCGAGAAGGGAAGGTAAAGAGAGAGCAGCGGGGCGAAGACGACGACAGAGGTAAATTCTGCATGCTCGTTGATAAAGTGGGCAGTCCAACAGAATGTGGCTGACTGATAATGGAGCTTGGCAATTCTCACAGAGAGGAGCAAGTCGCCTCTCCATGAGATATCCATGAGTAAGACGAGTATGGCCAATGCAAAGACGGGAGAGAGTAGTCTCCCAACCTCGACACTGGTGATAAGAAGACGGCCAGTAACCTATACTCGGTTTAATAGACTGAAGTTTGTTGCCGAGCATAGTAGACCAACGTTGTTGCCAACGGGTGTGAAGGTGGGAAGATATTATAGCAAAATAGTCCGTACATGGAATACCTCTATAAGAAACTGGTAGGTCATGTACTGCTGACCGCGCAGCAGTGTCTGCCTGTTCATTGCCCTGTACGTCAACATGACCAGGGACCCAACAAAAAACAATATCTTTATGCTTAGTAAAGATGCGGCGTAGCCAAAGTTGGATACGGAGGACTAAGGGGTGAGGTGTATCAAATTTTTGTATAGCCTGTAAAGCACTAAGGGAGTCTGAGACAACCACAAATGATGACACAGGCATAGATGCAATACGGATAAGTGCTGTAAGGATGGCATATAATTCAGCAGTAAAAATACTAGCTGAAGATAGTAAATGCCCTTGTACGACGCTGTCCGGAAACACTGCTGCGAATCCTACGCCGTCAGAAGACTTAGAGCCATCTGTGTACACAGCAATGGCATGAGAATGAGAGTGAAAGTGGTCAAGAAAAAGAGAGCGGGAAGCGACCGTAGACAGTTGGGCTTTCGAGCAAGGGAGGGAGAAAGAACAGACTCGAACAGCTGGAACTTCCCAGGGGGGTAGGGAAAAGTGAGATGCTACATGTACATAGAAAGGTGGTAGTTGAAGAGAAGACAAGAGCGAATGAAGGCGAAGAGAGAAGGGACGGAGTAAGCAGGGGCGGCGAACAAATAAAGAATGTCTACTAATATCAGTGACCATTCTATAAATGGAAGGATTGCGGAGATCATGAGAGCGTACATAGTAGCGCAGGCAATGGGCATCACGGCGATCGGATAAGGATGGAACGTTCGCTTCTGCATAGAGGCTTTCGACAGGGGAAGAGCGAAAAGCACCAAGGCATAAACGTAATCCTTGGTGATGAATGGGGTTAAGGCTAGAGAGAGTAGCAGGAGATGCCGCTGAATAGATCTGGTCACCATAATCAAGTTTCGATAAAATAAGGGTGGAATGTAGGTGAAGGAGGGTTCGACGATCAGCTCCCCACGAAAGATGAGCAAGGGTTTTAAGAAGGTTCAGCCGGCTGTGACAAGTTGCCTTCAGAGAGGTAATGTGAGGTTTCCAGGATAACCTACGATCAAAGAGGAGGCCCAGAAACTTGACTGTATCACGTTCAGGGATACGTGAGCCATAGAGGTACAAAGGATGATCAGAGATGACAGAGCGTCTAGTGAAAGTGATTTGGTGGGTTTTAGTGCTGGAAAATTTAAACCCATGTGTGGTGGCCCAAGGGTCTTGTCACAACTATCAAGAATGCATTTTAGGTCAAGGTTAATATTGGAATTTAAGGTCCTGTATATGTAGATTGCACAGTAGTGTGGATGTTCTGAACAGGGAGTAAGTTTAGGTCTGTGAAGAGTAGGGGGGTGTTGCCAGGGATGGGATTTAGTGATTATTCTTACTGCAGCTTTTTGTTGAGTTATTATTGGCTTTAGGTGTGTTGCTGCAGTTGATCCCCAAGCACAAATAGCATAGGTGAGGTATGGATAAATGAGTGAATGGTATAGTGTGAGAAGGGCATTTTGCGGCACATAGTATCATATGATCCCAACTGTTTCGGATACTTTTTTTGATATGTGTTGGATACGGGTGCTGAAATTCAGGTTGTTGTCGAGGTATAGGCCTAGGAATTTGCCCTCTATGTCTGGCAATTAGAGTGCTGTCGATCTTAATGTTTAGTTGCCCAGCACCTGCTCTGCTACCAAACATAATATAGAAGGCTTTGTCAGTGATAAGTGTAAGTTTATTGGCTGTCATCCAAGTTGATATTTTGAGCAGCTCCTCATTAACAATGGTGTTGAGGGTGTCAAGATTAGGGTGAGAGATGACACAAGTCGTGTCGTCAGCAAAGAGAATGGGGTGGTGCTTTGATACAGGTGAAGGGCTCTTGATTCAAAGAAATTGAACTACCCTCCTTTTCCTTGGATCGAATCTCATTGCTCCCATTCCCCAGACTTTAGCACTCTTGCATGGATGTAATAATAATTGAATGCCCTCTGCATAACAATAATATAAAGCTGAAGGGGGAATAAATTAAGCTAGGCTTTATATCGAAGTATTAGCGTAAGCAAAACTTAATTTAGCATTGCCAGAAACTAAACTAAACTCATTTTACACTAGCGGCATGAATTCTACAAACCAGATGAACTCTGCCATAACTTCGCTTTCCATTTTATGGATAATTACAATAATTGACCAAATGTGTGCACGTTTTCCGTTACCTCTGAGACCACAACATAAATTTCCAGTTGAATATCTGCCATGACACCCAAATTCAATAGTCCTGTACTACATAGAAGATGACTTAATAAATTTCATTGCGACATTAACAGTGTAAAATGCACTTAACTACTAAATGTAGAGGAAATATGGAACAGATACATATATACAATTCTAACTAATGGGAAGCTAAAACGCAACAACTAAACCATCTTGGATGACCCAGGATGCTTTAGTTGTAGGGAATATAATAAACTGGCATATTAGAAACAAACTAACAAGAAACCCAGAGGACCATTCTACATATGTACATCTACAGGAAAAAAAATTAGTGACAAATGCAGCCTAAAAAGGCAAATTCCCTTGGAGTATCAAACAAAATCCTAAGTATTTTAAATACATAAAAAAAAGCAAGAAAAGGGAACAAATCAGAATAGGGCTTCTAACAGACTGTGACGACACAATGACGAGTACCAATATAGATACAGCATCTGGCCTGGTGGCTAAAGCTCCCGCTTCACACACGGAGGGCCCGGGTTCGATTCCCAGCGGGTGGAAACATTTCGACACGTTTCCTTTCACCTGTTGTCCTGTTCACCTAGCAACAAATAGGTACCTGGGTGTTAGTCGACTGGTGTGGGTTGCATCCTGGGGGACAAGATTAAGGACCCCAATGGAAAAAAGTTACAGTCCTCGATGACGCACTGACTTTCTTGGGTTATCCTGGGCGTCTAACCCTCCGGGGTTAAAAATCCGAACGAAATCTTATCTTATCTCAGTGCCGGTATCAGGTTGTCACATTCAGAACAGAAATCACTATCCACATGTCAATGTTACAGGTAACAAAACTAACCCACTAAAGATTCATGAAATCAACACTACAGCTACATTAAAATACTGTACCTAGAAATGCGGGAAAAAATTATTCACAGAGCTGGACATACTAGCAGTCAGAATACTAAAGCAAACTTTATATCACATCGTAGGCCAGTTAATGGTAATAATCAACAAATCAATGGAGGAAGGTAAAGTACCGTGTGACTGGAACTAGAAAAAAAAAAGATATTCCGTCAATTACTGCCCTATTAGTTTCACATAAGTTGTGGGTAAATTAACAGAAACTCAAAGAATAAACAAGTCTAAGGTGGCTTTTAGGTGTTCCTCTTAATTATTATTACTTTCAAAGTTCTATTTTCTATCTTTCATGTCGGCAAAACATTTGATAAGTCTCTTGACAAGTTAACCTTTTGAACAACATCATTCTCAGTCGAAAACAATGCCAGAATTCGAACATTCATTTCACTAACTAGAGCGTGGATGTTTTAACAAGTTTAACTTTACCAAGGCTACGCTCACGTGTAGCAAGTCACTGGTATTGTTAATATTCTCACTGCTATCCGTAGTTAAGCAACGTATTCTGAAGTTAAAACTTCTGCAGGACTTTAAAAAAAAAAATGGAGAATTTACATCAATCGAAAGCAAAGCTTGAATATTGTCTCTCGTTACGTAGTTCAGTTCCTGTGACAGATACTAATTGGTTATAAATGACCGTTATTTTTAAAGGGGTGGACCGGTAAGCCAGCGGAAGGCCTCTGTCAGATGACCAAAGCTCCAAAGGCGGGTCATCATCTGACTAAGACCCGCGTCAGGAAACACTTGTCCTGTTTACTGACAAACCTTACCTAACCTAACCTAGTTTCTGTGATACCTGATCCATCTCCATCAGTAAAGCATACATCTCAATATTTGCATAATTTCAGCAGCTTGATTTTAAATATCAAATAGATTATTATTATAATAAAAAAGAAGCGCTAAGCCACAAGGGCTATACAGCGAATATCAAATAGAAATCCCCAGGATAATCGATATAATTTTGCTTGTTCAAAGGGTGACGGCAGAGATAATATGGCTTTATCCAGAAAGTTTCTGAAAAATAAGATTTTCTTCGGATTTTTAACTCCGGAGGGTTAGCCACCCAGGATAACCCAAGAAAGTCAGTGCTTCATCGAGGATTGTGCCTTATTTCCATTGTGGTCCTCAATCTTGTCCCCCAGGATGCGACCCACACCAGTCGACTAACACCCAGGTACTTATTTGCTGCTAGGTGAACATGACAACAGGTGTAAGGAAACATGTTGAAATGTTTCCACCCCTCCGGGAATCGAACCCGGGCCTTCCATGTGTGAAGCAAGAGCTTTAGCCACCAGACATTATTAATCTTGAATCGATAACATTACCGTTGCCCTCGGATTTGAACAAACATTACTTGTAGCACATCCTCATTTCAACAAGAACTCGTTCAGCATCTAATTCCGTTTTTTTTTTCTTTATTTGAGCTCCTAATAGGTCAGTGTCCCGGGCAGCTGCCCGGCTGGCCCACCCATTACTCCGACCTTGCTACCTGTATTCTGGTACGAGTACTTGCCGCAGTATTATTAGAGGGAGTCATACAGTACCTGGGGAATGCAAGGCAATCAGAGTTCATCCCAGGAGGGAAGGATACGTTCAATGCCCTGGATTAAGAACCCATCACCGGCATCAAAAACTACTATGCAGTAGATGGTATATACACCATGCCTTCTATCCACTCTTAACTACTATAAGTTCCATGCCATTTTTCCAATGTTGTATAGTGTGTTTCCCTGTTTTCCTAATCATAAACCGGGCCGCGGGGGCGTTGACCCCCGGAACACCCTCCAGGTATACTCCAGCAGTGGCTGGAAGGGGTGGAGGATGCGGAGACAAGTGCTACACTGCTATTCTTGCCTGTACCATCCAGATAACTGATAGTCCTTAAACAAGATGGAGGTAGATAGTTCTCAGCAGATACCGATCGGTGTGCATTCAGTTCTTCTCCTATCTGCTTTTACTAAGTATTCCCATTTAACAAGAATAATGCAAGCTTTAACTTACGACTGAAGGTGAGGTGTGTAGGTTACCACTACGTCACATACATTAAAGATGTCGAAATCTGGAACCCTTATTGAAGACACCAAATTATGATCGACTTTGCTTTCACATCACGTCACTTTGACTCAACACTATCGCAATCCGCTGAGTTTAGTATCTAAGTGTTTCATCATCTTATATGTCCAAGTTCCAGTGGTAAAATGTTATTTATATTCACAAGTGTCTTATTTAGGAAAAGGGCTAATCAATGTGGATCCTTCAGCTCGATCCTCCGTTGGCCAATCACAGTAACTTGGATCAAAGAAAAACTCGAGAACCTTGAAAAAACTTGTACTGGAGTGAAGACTGAGCTAAGTGATGGATGAGCTTCAGTGAGAAGCTTAAACGCAGTTGAAAGGGAGGGAAGAAAACAGCTGTGAGTAGATAGTGGTGCATAAAACAGGAATGATTATTTTAATGAAGCTCCTGGAAGACACATGTAGAGTATCAACTCCTAGTGACCAGGCAAGCACCAGACAACCCTGTCCCAGTATTATTATAATAAAAAAAGAACCGATAAACCACAAGGGCTATACAGCGCTGCTCCGTCCCAGGGCCGGGCTGCGGGAGGAGGAAAACTCGTGAAACCCATCTAAGGTATATCAAAGATATCCTGCATGCTGCTGGACAGATGCAGGCAGCAACCTACCAGAATCATCCCAAGACAAATACACATGATGAGGGAAATTGTATCTAATGTTAGAAACTCTGATGTAAGAGATATGGACTAATGGTATTGATGACTGGACAGACATTTTTCTTAACAAATTACTTAGACTATACAACATTGTCCTATAAAAACGAAACAGATCACAAACAAACGGCTTGGTTGCCCATGGCTAACTAGCACCTTTCTTAAATCCACTGACAAGAAACGCCAATATGAAAAGCAATATAGACAGGGCTTAATACACAAAGATATTCTTAAACACTATTCATCAGTTCTCACCAAAGTAATAAAGAAAGCCAAACAACTATACTACTCCAGCAGATTCACAGACACTAGAGGAGATATAAAAAAGGCCTGGAAAACACTCTCAGATTCTAGGGACCCACAAACTGAAAAAAACAAGAATATTGTCCTAAATAAACCTAATGAAACACCACTACATCCCACTGACACAGCTAACAAGATAAATGACTTCTTCTCAACCATAGGATCTAATCTCGCCAATAAAATCCCACATACCAATGCCCATGCCGGGGACTACCTAGATGGGAATTTCCCAAATTCCTTCTATCTTGCACCAACTGAGCCCACGGAAGTCACCGAGATTATAAAGTCACTTAAAAATAACTCGGGGAATCTGTCTCATGTCCCACCATTACTGTACAAGCGAGCGGCCCATGTCCGTTCGCATGCTATTTCATTACTTTTTAACAAGTCACTGGAAACTAGCACCTTCCCGAAACTACTCAAGACGGCAAGGGTTACACCAATACATAAAGGTGGTGACCCTACAGATTTAAACAACTATAGGCCAATATCAAACTTACCATTGCTATCCAAAATCTTTGAGAAACTCGTGCACAGGAGACTATATTCATTTATAACGGCACAAAACACACCCAACCCCTGCCAATTTGGATTCAGGAAAAAATAAAAGCACTAATGATGCAATTATAAAAATGCTAGATCTGCTTTACACATCATTGGAAAATAAGGAATATCCACTAGGAATTTTTATTGACCTAAGAAAAGCTTTTGACAAAGTAGACCACGACATCCTACTCCACAAACTTGACCATTACGATATAAGAGGCCATGCGCTTGCTTATTTCAAATCTTACCTTACTAATAGGTATCAGTATGTCACCATTAAAGACACGGCATCAACAACACGGCCACTTGATACTGGAGTTCCGCAGGGAAGTGTCCTTGGTCCCCTGCTCTTCCTCATATACATCAATGATCTTCCAAACGTATCCCAACACCTGAAACCCATTCTCTTTGCTGACACATGACTTATGTCATCTCTCACCCTAATCTTGCCACCCTCAACACCATTGTTAACGAGGACCTGATCAAAATATCGACTTGGATGACAGCCAATAAACTTACGCTTAACACTGACAAAACCTACTATATTATGTTTGGTAGCAGAGCAGGAGATGCACAAATTAACATTAAGATCGACAACACTCTAATTACCAGACATAATGAGGGCAAATTCCTAGGCCTATACCTTGACAACAACCTGAATTTCAGCACCCATATCCAACACATAACCAAAAAAGTATCCAAAACGGTTGGGATCCTCTCCAAGATACGCTACTACGTGCCGCAAAATGCCCTTCTCACACTATACCACTCACTTATTTATCCATACCTCACCTATGCTATTTGTGCTTGGGGGGATCAACTGCAGCAACACACCTAAAGCCAATAATAACCCAACAAAAAGCTGCAGTAAGAATAATCACTAAATCCCATCCCTGGCAACACACCCCCCCCACTCTTCATAGATCTAAACTTACTCCCTGTTCAATACATCCACACTTACTACTGTGCAATCTACATCTACAGGACCTTAAACTCCAATATCAACCTTGACCTAAAACGCTTTCTTGATAGTTGTGACAGAACCCACAGGCATAACACCAGACACAAACATCTCTACGATATTCCTCGTGTCCGACTAAACCTTTACAAAAATTCAATGCATGTCAAAGGCCCTAAAATCTGGAACACCCTACCTGAGAACTCTAGAACTGCAGACACCTTCATCACCTTCAAAACTACCATTAGAAAACATCTTATCTCCCTGATACACCCTGTCAACTAATTACACGAATACCACCTGGTGGTTTACACTTACACTCACCCATTTGACCCCAAACAGAAATATTAATCTTAATCTTAAAATAATGAATCCTGTGATACTCCAATACTGAAACTATGTACTGTGCCAAAACAAAAGCATTCACATTGCTAAACTCACAAACTAGTATTTAGTCCCTTAGCCATAATACCAACTTACCTCATAATTTGTAATATTTTAAAATTAAGAATTAAACTAAGTCTGCCGAAATGCCTAGCCATGCTAGGTGTTCTAGTGGTACACTCTGTAATCATTATTTTACTACCTGTAAACCACACAATAACCAAATTCTGTAAACTCAGCGTTGTAATCCTTATAGAGAATAAACTTTGAATTTAATTGAATTGAATATTTTAAGACAATATTGTTCTTTCCTATGGCCGAGGTGGATAAGTGTTAACATGATTAATGTATCAGGCAACAGGAGGGCTTCAAATTAACTATTTTACCTGTTTTAATTTGCAAGGCACTAGAACAGTTTGGATATTCAAAACTTTCAATATACAGTATCAAATGGGCAACAATCGTGTCTATTGTTATACCGTATTACAGAAATCAAAGGGTAAACAAGTCACCGAGTCCAATTCCAAAACGCATATCCATAATCGGTTTCAATTTAGTGACCATGAATCACAGCAGCCTTGCACGAAAGTGGAAATATCAATATTTATAGTTCCTGTTCTCAACACACAAAAAGGGGGAGAAGTTCTGCCAGGCTGGCATTATGTTGGGAGTTGTACACCTCCCTGACAAGAGGCTCCTATCTTCTCGTACAAACTACTCAGACACCAGTCAGGGAAGGATGGAAGGGAGGGGGGTGAAGAGAACTACCATAAGAAATAAGGATGTAGAATTTCGACTTGCTACTTGCATTACTACTTCCATTACAACTACTTGCATTACTATTACTTATGGGGAATGAAAAAAATCCTTCACCTTTATTCTCTTAGTATATTCATTTATATCTGCTGTAAGATATGCATTTCTATAACCTATGAGACAACCAAATACACTAAGGCATATTTTTGTAGCAGAGTGAAAGTCAGTAACCCTCAACCAAAAGTATCCAGGTCGAACCATGGGAAAGGCGAGACGTATGGATAAGTCTCCAGTCATCTGTTGCCCCTGTTACCTAGCAGTAAACCAATACCACGTAGTTAACCCTAAACTGTCCAAACAGATCTACGTTCACATGTGTAGTCCTCCAAAAGTAGATTACGTTTTTAACACATTTTCAAATATAACAAAAAAAATGTAGATCAAAGTTTTTTTTTACAAGTTTTCAAATGTAAAAAAAAAAAAAAAAGAAGCTCTACGGTTTTTTACATACTTTCAAATGTTGAAAAAACGTAGATCTACGTTTCGACAGTTTAAGGGTTAATGGATTGTTAAAGGTCACATTCTGAGAGACCTAAAACTAACGCAATTGAAGGAATAAAAACCTGCTTGCCTTTCTTAGGTTATTAACCCTCTTAGGTTACTAATGCGATTAGTTATCTTCTTGCTCTGTAGACTAAGGCATATCAAGGCTTTAGTGATTACTAAATTTATGTGATTCAGTTTCCCAGTCTCACGGCAGCCAGTCCTGGGGGGAGAACTGCGTGCTTGTTTACAGGGCTGTGTTCTGTATTTGAATGCTATAACTGCAAATTTGTTTTCGAAAAATTTCTTAAATGACTTGCTAGATTTGCACTTACAACACAAGACGGCAATTGTTTCAGCATTCTAAGACTACCGACAATGAACAAAAATATCTCATTTGTATACTCTCTCAGTTTCGTACATCAAATAGCTCTTTGTTGAATTTCATTTGTTCAGTATGTTGAAGGTTTACACGAGATCTCGAGGTCCACTTCCTAAGGTTAAGCAAGTATTTACGAGGTAATGTTTCCCTGAACCAGAAGGACACCGGGTAATTAGAAAAAAAAGCCGTTAACAATTATGTTCTATATTCTGCTGGCCGCACGCAAACTGACGTCAGTTTGCTTGCGGCCAGCAGGAACAGCCAGGTTGATCAGACCCTGATCCACCACAAGTCCTGGTCTCAGACCGAGCCGCGGGAGCGTTGACCCCCGGAACCCTCTCCAGGTATACTCCAGATATCACAATCAACTGACTCGTCAGTCATAGTTATAATTCCTTTCGTATGCTTATTGGCCCAGGTTTGGCACACCATGGCTGCCAGGGAGGTTAATCTCGGGAAGAGATTAAATATCTCAAAATAAGAGTAAAATTCAAATAAAATGGCAATGAATAGCATTTTAAATGCATTTACTATCATATCTGTTTTCACTACGGAAGGATAGACATTATACACAGTAAACCTCTGTACAGCAGTAACAGCCTGGTTGATCAGGCGCTGATCCATCATGAGACCTGGTCACAGACCGGGTCGCAGGGGCGTTGACCCCCGGAACTCCAGGTAAACAGATTAGGTCCCGTTTAAGAAGACATGTACTATACACGGCTATATTCACCGAGAAGTGAAATTTATGGACAAAATTCCCATATCTAAACAAAGTCAAAAAGTTCAGACAAATTGTAAGTGACCAGAGCAAATTCACTGCCTAAAACAACAGCGCATCGCAGGAAATTCCCCAGTGAAGTACAATATACGTGAATGTTCTTTTTACATGAGGTAAAGACACGTGAGAGGGGAGTGTTGCATGTCGCAATAGATTAGATTTTGCCACCGAAGTGGTTAGTTTATTGTGCACCCCATATCCATCCTGTGGACGGTAGCGCGAGAGCATATGGATACACAAAAGGCCTAGGAACTAGGCCCCAAAGAGTTAACAGGAATACATATGGATTTATATCTACATATCTATAGTTCACTTATCTGTTGCAAGCAAATTTAGGAAATTTGCTTAGTATATCTGGTATCTTATTTTCATTAATAAGATATCTTGACATGTCACATAGGTTATTATATTGTCTGTCTCTGTATTCCTCAATAAGTGGACAATTAAGCACATAGTGTTCAAGAGAGTGACCATATGCCTGATCACATAATTTACATTTAGTTTGATCATCTGTGTGTCTCCCAAACTGCCAGAAGTACTTGTAACCAAGCCTAAGCCTGGCCACTACAACATCAGTCAGTCTGTTCACATTGCAAGTTGCTCCATAAACATACTTATCTACGTTCATGTTATCATAGTGGGTTATAGATCTACTCAGGCTTCTAACTGCATTCCTATAACAATCATTTTCATTATTTACTTCTCTCCTAATATTATTCCTAATGCTAGACACAGTTATACCAAAGTTATATTCTACATTCTCCTGGGTACTCTTCTTGGCTAACATATCAACTTTATCATGAAGGAGTAATCCAATGTGTGATGGGATCCATAGCAATTGTACATTAATTCCTTTGTCCCTAATTTTTGAGTATCTGTACCTGGCTTCTCCAATGAGCATGTTGTTGGAGTCATTATATGAGTCAAGAGCCTTCAATGATGACATAGAATCAGTAATGATCATAGAGTCAAGCTCAATGTCATAGGTTAGCTTTAGCGCCATTAGGATTGCAAACAATTCAGTTTGCAGTGTAGACGCCCAGTTGTTAATTCTTATGCCTAACTAAACAAATTTATTATGGTTCTTAACTAGGGAGGTGGCAACAAGAGCAGATGCAGCCCTGCCAGAAGACTCCTGTTTAGATCCATCAGTGTATATAACTTGTGATAACTTTTTACTACCAGCTAGGCGAGAAATTTCTTCTTGAGCAGTTGCTCTAACAAGAGATTTAAGGAAGGGAGGGACTTGTAGGTATGTGATATTAAATGAACACATCTTCCATGGAGGGGTGAAATGCTCTTGTTGCCTACAGTGATACAGTTCATGCAGGTTATAAAACTTAATGCAATTGCACGTTTTCACAATCCATTTAGATCTGTGTGTATTTACCTCTAGACACTTGGTAAGATTCACTGTGACAGTGTCTGGTTCGTTTCTCAACATTCTAATACCGAGTACAGTGTTAATTTCAACAATCCTATCACTGATACTAGAAATACCAAGCTCCTTCCTCATGTTAAGAACTTTTGTAGATCTGGGACAGCCAAGAATAATCCTGAGAGCTTCATTTTGCATTAACTCCAAGGGTCGGAGAGAACTTTCTCTAGCTAATATCAACATGGGAGCAGCATAATCAATTAAGGACCTAACATAGGCTATGTACATCATTCTCACGATTCTCACATTAGCACCATAGTTGGGATTGTAGCCAGCAACAGCTTTGAGAGCATTTAGCCTAGCTTTGCATTTCTTGTTTAGTTGTGGTATAGTGGATTTGTTAAAGGGTACATCTACACCAAGATATCTGCATGTCGCAATACTCAGACCACTACTAATACTAAATGTAGCAAGTATTTTCCTTGCAATAACGTTGATCTCGAATGTAAATTGAATTCAGTAGCAAGGTGCATTAAGTTTTTGTATACAGGAGAGTATCTCATATGTAGTGTGAACAAAAGTTTGCGTGTTTTGCATAGGTTTGCTTATGTTTGTGCTGCAATGAGAAAACCCCAGTAAATTAACGCAGCACTGTGCGACTCGATAGCTAGTAGTAACTAGTTTTACCCGTTACTCTCCCGGTGTCAGAAAAACTTTTTCCAGTAAGGGTGTGTGCTGGGGGACTCGCAAAAAATTCCATACCCACTAACCGCCCCTTCCCCAAATAAATATAACACTAGCTCTACTTCCAACCAGACTGCCATCCCTAAGCCCTTCCCATATAGACTGGAGCCGCCCCTGGGTGTTCGTCTGGTTAGCATTAGCATATGGTGCCCCGTGGCCTAGTGGCTAAAGCTCTCGCTTCACACAGCGAGTGTCCGTGTTCGATTCCCGGCGAGGGTAGAAACATTGTGCGTGTTTCTTACACCGGTTGTCTATATTACCCATCAGTAAAATGGGTACCTGGGAGTGAGTCGACTAGTTTGGGTCGCATCCCGGGACAAAACTGACCTAATTTTCCCGAAATGCTCTGCATAACAAGCTGCTTTCTATGTAGTAGTAAGTCATTGATGTCGGCTAAGCCATTGTATACCTTGTACAATGTACATGTACTTGTAGAAATAGATACGATTATTATTATTATAGGAACTACTGTGCCTCTACATATCGTCCATCTAAACCTATTACAAACAAAAAGAACGTGGGTGTAATTTTTTATACATTTCATGAAAAATCTATATCATGTGAGTGCGATTACCTCGTTGCCAGCTAAGAAATTCGATTTTTCTATTTAGCATCACTTATTCTCTCTAGGTTGGAATACTGGTGTACAATAACATCCCCAGTCAAGGCAGGTGAAATTGCAGATTTAGAGAATGTAGAGAACCTTTACTGCACTTATAAGTTCCATCAAACACCTTAACTACTGGGAACGCCTAGAAGCACTTGACTTGTACTCACTGGAGCACAGGCGAGAGAGATATATCATAATCTACACCTGGAAGATTCTGGAGGGACTGGTCCCTAATAAGCACACAGCAATCACTCCATACGAAAGCAAAAGACTTGGCAGGCGATGCAACATACCCCCAGTGAAAAGTAGGGGCGTCACTGGTACACTAAGAGAAAACGCAAGACTTGTCCAGGGCCCAAGACTGTTCAACAGCCTCCCACCAGCAATAAGGGGCATTATGGGAAGACACCTTGTTGTCTTCAAGAGGGAGCTGGACAGATACCTAAAGACGGTGCCGGATCAGCCGGGCTGTGGTTCGTACGTTGGATTGCGTGCGGCCAGCAGTAACAGAATCGTTGATCAGGCCCTGATCCACCGGGAGGCCTGGTCGTGGACCGGGCCGCGGGGGCGTTGATCCCCGGAATGCCCTCCAGGTAGCATTGATGTCGCTAAGAGGGGTTATATCGAAACACTAGTTTCTGAGCCTCAGTTGAAAGCTTCAGGGCATCAAGAGCTGTAATGGTCAGGGTTATGTTCGCCTTTCACAGTTTCCATAATCACTGATGGAAATCTAATTGCAGAGGTTGATCCTTATGATGTAGATAGTGATGTGAATACCTGTAATGGTATCATCTACCAATCTTCATAATATATCTGGAAGCAGGAGGGAGAGATATCATAATCTACACTTGGAAAATCCGGGAAGGAATGGTCCCAAATCTGCACACAGAAATCACTCCCTACGAAAGTAAAAGACTGGGCAGGCGATGCAAAATGCCCCCAATAAAAAGTAGGGGCGTCATTGGTACACTAAGGGAAAGCACCATAAGTGTCCGGGGCCCAAGACTGTTCAACAGCCTACCACCAAGCATTAGGGGAATTGCCAATAAACCCCTGGCTGCCTTCAAGAGAGCTGGACAGATACCTAAAGTCAATGCCGGATCAGCCGGGCTGTGGCTCGTACGTTGGACTCCGTGCGGCCAGCAGCAACAGCCTAGTTGATCAGGCCCTGATCCATCGGGAGGCCTGGTCATGGACCGGGCCGCGGGGGCGTTGATCCCCGGAATAACCTCCAGGTAAGCTGGATAATTGAGCGCTTTCCCCAGTTGTCAAAACCCGTAACAGTGACAAGTCCTCACAAAACTGAAAGTCAATAGGCAGAGGAGCAGTTTGAGAGTGTCTTCAGATATTATTATTATTATTATTATAATCAAAAAAGAAGCGCTAAGCCACAAGGGCTATACAGCTTGTGTCTTCAGATAGCCTCTTGAGACAGGCATGGACCAGTTACATGTTATTGACACCCTGTTTAGTATCTACGTATGTCAATAATTAATGACCGGCTGCCTGGAGTACCTTGATCAACACTAGGTATATAAACCGAGATGTACATTCCTCTGTTTTAAGAATTAATGACAAATCCTTTCACTGTTCATTTAATATAACAACTGAAGCGCTAAACTCCTAAGGTTCGTACGACACCTGGTGAATTTGAAGTAATTAAGTTTGATCCAAAGAGGAGGGCAGCGAATTCATTGCATCAGGAACCGTTCACCAGTATTAAAGTACCCCATTTAAAGTGTTCTCGATACAGAAATCGGAGTCTTTATGGGTGAAACCTCTCAAGGGAGGTTCCTTGATGCTGGTGAGGGGCTCTTAATCTAGGGAATTGGATCTGTGCTCCAGTTCCCTGAATTGAGCCTGAATACAATTCATTCCCCACATGCGCTGTATAATCCTACGGGTTTAGGTTTAGCCCCCCCCCCGTGATTATAATAATTTATGGGTGAAAACCGGTTGCTTGTCGCAGACTATTATCAGTTATTGTTTATGTGGAATCAACTAACTGAACACCTGATGACTCAAACTGGTGTCCAAAAAAAATGTCGCCAGTCTGGCCAGTTTTAGTCCAACAGTTAACCTCCATATAAATTCCATATTCAGTTTTGAAAGCAAGTATAAAAAGAACCAACGAGGTTAGAAATAGTGTGAATATTCTTGAGCAGTTGAGAGGTGGGTTCCAGGAGTCTGGATTTGATAAGTGCAGCCACAAAGAGGAGAGTACTTGCAGTGAAAAAAAAAATAAAGGATAGGCTTTAATCCTGTCTATTGGGAAACGGCATGTGCCTCTTGCCACAAGTGTTAAGTCATCTGCTGGCATACCCAAGCTAAGTTTCACTCCATTTTAAAATATAATCATTACATAATGATTTAAGATACAAATGTCCATCTGTAACAGTGGTGTGGAAAATACTGTATATATTTTCCAGAAATACAGTAGTTATATGTAAATAGATGGCCATACTGTATTTAATATTTATGTCATAGAAAACGGAAAGCCTGCGTCTGCACAGAAGACAGTCGCCATTATTGTTTGAATTGAACAGACGTTGTGAATAATGGGAAGAATTTTTCGTGCTCTAGAGGTTAAAAATTGGGTTGACACCTCTCAAATAGGAGGCGAAATTGTTGGATGTGCATTCCTGCATAACTTGAGATATCAGACGACAGGACAGGACAACTCCAGGAACCTCAGATAAGCTGTCTAATTTATGTTTAAATTCTGGCCAGTAAATTTTTCATAAATGTAAGCAAAAGGGGGGGGGTCCTGTACATGACATTAATCTCCAGTCAAATTGGTGAGTGATATTAAGATATTCTCCTTCTGTTAAATGTGTATATATATAATCATTTATTTTTAATATACAGTCCACAAATTTATATATTTACCAGCATTCCTGGTGTATATTTCATTTATAATTAATAGGTCCAGAGCAACTTGTGGATATAACAGTGGTAGGTATTGAAGGGGCACATTTTTTGCGACCTAGGTGTCCCAAATTCCTACTTGTCTAACTGATAAATAATAATTATCTTTGTTCATTTACTGTATGTACATAATGATCCATTCAGCTAAATGCAATTTTCCACATTTAATTTGCCCGTTGGTCCTTCGAACCGGATGTAATTAGTGAAGTCATTAATTAGTTAATTACTTAATAATTATATGTGAAATAGCAGGAGGTGGATGTTAAATTCACAAATTTACTTAATGTGTAGTGGATTATTATAATTACAATATTAAATTTGATAACCTAAGCTCAAGGGTGGCTAAAGATTATATTAATGTGTATAATATTAATTTTGCAAAGCCAAAGTGGCTAGGATTTATATAAATGTATTTGTACAATATTAATTTGATAAGACAATTCTGGCCAAGATTTATATCAGTGTATGTGTAATTGATAAGCCAAGTGTTGTTAATTATATTGTGTATAATATTAATTTTGCTATGCCAAATTCTGGGAAGGATTTAAGTTAATTTGTATAATAATTTTGATAAGCCAAGGCTGGCTAAAGGTTTGTATTAATGTACATTTGAAGTTTATATTATTTTACATGTAATTGCTAAGCTCAAGTAGCTAGGATTTATTTAAAGGTAAGTTGTACTATAAAGTGCATAATTTAGTACATAATCAGTGTTATTAAGTTGAATTTAATACATTGCATCATGGCTGAAAATGAGGAAATTAATGTAGAAGACAAACATATGGAATATAGAGTAAAGAAAGCATCACTACAGGCTAGAAAAGTTCATGTAACCAAGGCATATAATAAATGTTTGGAATTAATAAATCAAGAAACTGTGAATACTGATGATTTAAAATTACATTTAGATGCTTTAGGTAATAGATATGATTCATACAAATTATATTACAACAAATATGAAGGAGATTTGTTAGTAAACTGTGTAGATGAGACTGAAGTAGATCAGTATTATGAATCAGAGGAAAAGATTCTTTCTTGTAAAAGTTAGGCCTTGAATAAATTAAAATGTGTAAACCAGGCAGTTAATCAGTCTGCTCCTGTGCCCCGGTGGCCTGGTGGCTAAAGCTCCCGCCTCACACACGGAGGTCCCGGGTTCGATTCCCGGCGGGTGGAAACATTCCGACACGTTTCCTTACACCTGTTGTCCTGTTCACCTAGCAGCAAATAGGTACCTGGGTGTTAGTCGACTGGTGTGGGTCGCATCCTGGGGGACAAGATTAAGGACCCCAATGGAAATAAGTTAGACAGTCCTCAATGACGCACTGACTTTCTTGGGTTATCCTGGGTGGCTAACCCTCCGGGGTTAAAAATCCGAACGAAATCTTATCTTATCTTAACAAATAATATGTCTTTGCCAAAACTCCCAGAATTATGTTTACCTGTTTAATCCTGGAGAAAACGGAGGAATTTTGGTCAATTTTTAAAGCAGCTGTGCATGACAGGAGTGACCTAGCCTGTGTAATTAAATTATTTTACCTAAAAGGACAGGTAAGAGGAGATGCTCACATACTCATACAAGCCTTTCCCAATGTAGATGACTCTTACAAGGAAGCAGTTGACTTGTTGAAGGTCACTTACGGTAATATAGAACAAAGGTTGGATCTAGTGAATATCATTGTTAATTTAAAATCTCCAGATCACACTTACAAAGGTTTACAACAGTTTATAGTTAAACTGGAGAGCACTCTCAAAACTTTAAGTAATAAATATAATCTGAAGGAATCAGACTGGTTATTGAGTGCCATTGTACAGAATAAATTAAGCTGTAAAACACTTCAATGGCTCTCGAATAAGTATCACAAGGGTTATTTTGGTCTGGAGGAAATAAGACTAGGTCTGCAAGAATTAATTGTTCAGTTGCAGACCAGCCAACTAACTCATTTTAAAGATGCAACACATAATAACTCAGAGGTATCTGTCAAGTTTCACAAAGGGAAAAATTATCCCAATGGTAATAATCAAAATTCATTTCCTAAAAATAGTTGCATAGGTGCATATCAAGTAGCAAGCATCAGAAATAATGATTTTCCACAAGGTAAGAAGAATAAGTACCCTTCTAAGAGTAGCCCAGTTAATAAGAAACCAGTCAGAGAAAAGAGAGATTGTCTTTTCTGCAAGGGTACTCATTTTTCTAAGAATTGCAATGCATACAATTCATGGAATGATAAAGTTGAAAGATTGGAGGAACTTGACAGATGTATCAGGTGTTTAGGTAATCACAATGTAAAGGATTGTCATGCCAAATTAAACAACTGTTATCAATGTCACAAAGGAAGACACCATATAGTCATGTGTAAGGGTCTATATGACAATGTTGATAATGTTGACAATCCTGACAACAGTGGCTAATGTAAAAATTACTGCTAATGTTAATAATGATGGCTTTGCTGAAGTAGCCTTACCTGTGTTACAGGTAAAAATTGATGATAAAAGGCATAAATCAAAAAATGTAAATGCATTATTGGACCAGGGATCCCAGCGTACTTTCATAAAACGTAAATGTCTTGATGGTATGAAAGTACAGATGGGAGATCCCACAACTTTACAATTATCTGGTTTTCTCTCAGATAAAAGAGCTCAATTGTATGACACTGTTTATGTAACTGTCAGGTTGGGCAATGAGAAAAAATGTGTTAATGCAGTAATTGTAGATAGACTTCCAGATAAAATATCTACAGTAGGGCTTAATAAAGCTACAGATTATTATTATTATTATAATCAAAAAGAAGCGCTAAGCCACAAGGGCTATACAGCATAAAGCTACAGAAAGACTCACATAATGTAAATTTAGCACCTTCTGGTGTAAGTGATGATTCTGTAGACCCAGTAAATATTTTGATAGGTAGTGACTATTATGCCTCCTTTGTAAAGGGTATGGTAAAGAAATGTGGTGTCACTTTTAAAGACTGCTGGAGGCCATGTAATGTATGGCAGGATTCCTAGTAATAATAATTTATGACTAGAGGAAACTACAAATATCATAACTGTGTGTCTTACTCATGAAGTTGTGCCCCAGTATAATTCTTCCATAGAGGATGGTGTTGAGCCAGTGCATAAATTGTGGGAATTAGACAGCATTGGAATAAATGTAAATGAAGAAAGTCCAGACGATTCTTTTACTCAAGAACAGTACCTGAGAGAGATGTAAAATTTGAATCTGGACAATACTGGGTACGACTTCCGTGGAGACTGATTATTATAATCAAAAAGAAGCGCTAAGCCACAAGGGCTATACAGTCGTGGAGACTGAACCATCCAGAATTGCCCACTAGTTACAAAATGGCATATGGGCAGTTAAAGGCTCAGCTCCGCGAACTGAGTAAGACACCAGAATTGTTAACTGCCTATAATGATATAATTGCTGAGCAGTTAATTAATAAATTTATAGAAGAGGTACCTCCTGAGCAAGCCAAAATTTATGGTCACTATTTGCCACATCACGGAGTGAAGAAGGATTCTAAGACCACTCCTATGAGGATTGTGTTTAATTGTAGTGCCAGGAGTAACAAAAATGTACCTAGTTTAAATGACTGATGACAGGTCCGTCGTTGACGGAAAAATTAGGAGATATGTTATTAAATTTCAGAGTGAAGCACTATGCCTTTACGGTTGACATAAGTAAAGCTTTCCTAAGAGTGGGTTTACAAGAGGCTGACCGGGATTGCACCCGCTTCTTATGGCCTGAGAATCCTAGTGACCCACTTAGCCCTCTGAACATCTTTCGCTTTAGGGGCGTATTATTTGGTGCTACATCCAGTCCGTTCCTACTTCAAGCGACGATAAATGCACACCTTAAACGTATGGGAAGTCCACTGAGTAAAGTAATGAGCAAACAATTTTATGTGGACAATTTCCTGGGTGTGACATCAACTGAAGAGGAACTGTTAATGACTTATGAAGAGGCTAATGAAATAATGCAATATGCAAATATACCTCTGAGGGAATGGAATAGTAATTCGTCCAAATTAAAGGACAAAACAAGTAAAGATTTCCCTGGAGATGAAGTGCCAAAATGTAGTAATGTATTGGGTTTAATTTGGGATACTGAGAGAGATTTGTTAATGTTAAAACCTAATAATTACAGTATGCCCAATAAATTAACTAAGAGAGTCTTGCTTGCTGAAGTTTCCAAATGTTTTGATCCACTAGGTTTAGTGTCACCCCTTACTATAAGAGGGAAATTATTAATTCAAGAAGCATGGAAACTTAAATGTGCTTGGGATGAAATTCTACCTGAGGAATTCATTAACAGGTGGGATGAATTAATTGGTGATTATGAGAAAATTCCAATGTTGGAGTTCCCATGCCAGGTGGCTAATCCAAATGGAAAAACTGTACTCCACATTTTTTGTGATGCTTCAAAATTAGCATATGGAGCAGTTGCTTACCTTCAATGTAATAGTGTTATTTCTCTTATGTCTAAGGCTAAAGTGTCTCCAATTAAATCACATACCTTACCTCAGTTGGAATTAATAGCCATTTATGTAGGTGTCAAATTAGCTAATTATATAAGAAATAAGTTGCAGGAGATAAATATTAGCGACACTGTAATTTGGTCTGATGAGGTATCCTTACAATGGATTCGTAATGGAAACAGTAAAATTGTGTGTGTACAAAACAGAGTCACTGAAATTAATCAGATGCAAGAGAAGTATAATAGTTTGGGTCAGCATATGTTAACATTTAATCATATACCTGGTGAGGAGAATCTGGCTGATTTCTTGTCTTGAGGTTTACCTTATGCTAAATTTGTAAATGCTATATCATCGTTTAAAGGACCGAGCTGGTTGGTAAATAAAGCTAATTGGCCTGTACAAAAGGCGTATATTGCTCCTGTTGAAATTACTGTGACCACCGCTCCTTCCTTAGCCATTGATATAAATAGGTATTCTTCTTTACCTAAACTAATCAATGTAACTAAGTTGGTGTTTAAATTTCTAAACAAGATGAATATTTCATTTAAGTTTTCACATCCTCTTGAATATTGGATAAAGAGGGTACAGGAGGAAATCTATGGAAATGAGATTAAACTGATGATGGAAAGAAAAATTGTGAAAGGTTCCATAATAGAGAAATTGGGGCTGTATTTAGAGAACAGTGTAATTAGGTGCAGAGGTAGGTTACAAAATGCTCAATTGGGTGATTATGCTAAACACCCTATCTTACTGCCCAAAACTCATCATCTAACGAATTTGATTGTTCTAAATGCCCATAAAAATGTAATGCATGGTGGGGTACAAGATACCTTAAATTGTATTAGGGAAACTTTCTGGATTCCACAAGGACGGCAAAGTGTAAAATGGGTGATTAAATCTCGTGTAATATGTCGCAGTGTGGATGCCAGATCCTATATGTACCCAGGTCCTCCACCATTTCCAAATGAGCAATTTGAGTCGTTTAGCAACGAACTCTGCCCAGCCGCAGTGTTGAAAATACTGTATATATTTTCCAGAAATACAGTAGTTATATGTAAATAGATGGCCATACTGTATTTAATAATATGCCATAGAAAACTGAAAACCTGCGTCTGCACTGAAGACAGTCGCCATTATTGTTTGAATTGAACAGACGTTGTGAATAATGGGAAGAATTTTTCGTGCTCTAGAGGTTAAAAATTGGGTTGACACCTCTCAAATAGGAGGCGAAATTGTTGGATGTGCATTCCTGCATAACTTGAGATATCAGGCGAAAGGACAGGACAACTCCAGGAACCTCAGATAAGCTGTCTAATTTATGTTTAAATTCTGGCCAGTAAATTTTTCATAAATGTAGGCAAAAGGGGGGGGGGGTCCTGTACGTGACACATTAATCTCCAGTCAAATTGGTGAGTGATATTAAGATATTCTCCTTCTGTTATGTATAAGTGTATATATATCATTTATTAATTTTTAATATACAGTCCACAAATTTATATATTTACCAGCATTCCTGGTGTATGTATATTTCATTTATAATTAATAGGTCCAGAGCAACTTGTGGATATGACAGTGGTAGGTATCGAAGGGGGACATTTTTTGCGACCTAGGTGTCCCAAATTCCTACTTGTCTAACTGATAAATAATAATCTTTGTTCATTTACTGTTATGTACATAATGATACATTCAGCTAAATGCAATTTTCCACAAGTAGAGTCTAACACAATACTTGCTCCGAGTCAATAATTTTATTTTCTTTACATTCATCTAGTTAAAATTACTAACTTTTTAATCCCTGTGGGTTACACTAAGCAATTGGACATGACAGCTTGAGCGCTTTTCAATTAATGTGTACTGAATACAACGGTAAAACATTTTATAAAGTACAATATATATTGCTTTTAATCATGCTTTCGAGATTTGGCAATAGTACCATGGTAAAGATAGGCAAGACTTCTCAGTCATATTACTGAGATGTTGCCTAGACAACAATGCTGTCCTTGTGACGTCATATACCTCTTAATAATTACATTAAATTTGCAGATTCGCCAGCGAGGTTTCTGTCCACCAGGAAGTGAGAAGATATAACCTCAGGAGTCTATTAGAGTTACCCCTTGCCCAGTTATTTTTTAATGTTGAGCCCATATAAGGCAGAGATGGTCGACTATCACTAGGCAAGAAATGCTACTCATGGAATCTTCCTTGCTCACTGCTAGCACCACATAGCAGAAAATGTGAGGAACCTAGTAGGGGACATCTCACCCACCCCCTCACCAGTGTTGCTCACACCAAGGTCATTAGTAGTGTTGCCATACACAATGTTCAAAGTGCAACGTACTTGTAGCTGTCCGTCCTCGCACGTTACATAGTGAGCGTATCATTTACGACGCCTGTAAGGTTAGTAGATTGAGTTAATCAAAGCGTATCTACTACACCAAAGGCAATAAGGTATTAAAGTCAGCGTATGTATATGGAGAAATAATCACCTTTCAGTGAATTTATATATATATATATATATATATATATATATATATATATATATTTATATATTATCACGTCACCACGTGATTGTGAGGTGAAGTCTTATCCCTTTATATGCTTTCCTGTTGATGTTGACTTTTATAGTTCCTTGATAATGTGAGAAGTCACGAAAGCGCCTGGAATTTGGCTATTTTTTCACAGTGGTGGTTTTGTATATTGTGATACCACTTGTTGAGAGAGATATACGTCTCGGTATGTAGCCTTGTTACATGTATATCTCCCACTGCCAAGCGTTATTCTAAGTTTGTGCAATTTATTTATTTAATTATATGTAGATTTTGAATACATGTTAAATTAACGTAGACTGTGGTTTTTATAGGAATATTAAACAAACGTGATGGGGCAAGGAATCTATCCATGTTTCATGGACTAGCAATTCATAAAACAGACAGAGCTCTTGTTAAATACCCGAACTGATAAATGCAGTGATAAAAAATCTATATACCATTACTGGCATTGTATATCACTAATATAATGAAAACAAATAAGAATAACTTTTTTGTAATTTGCAGGGCAAACCGACAGAAGCCTGACAAAAACTAATTTCCTAATTTATGCAATAAAAATGGCATACGGTCAAAAAAAAAAAAATCCGTACCTTCCTTCCACCAAGTGAGATATGCCTGTGGTGATGTTTTGAAGAAGCCTCTATCCCAGTTTGTATAGTAAATTTGGGAAAATAAATGATCACTGAAATCTTGAAACCAGCCAGAAGCATTCTCCGGTAACTCCCCTATTTTTATGCAAAAATGTTAGCAAATTTGCACCCAAGAGTTGTGAATAGACCCCTGCAACCACAAATAGGAGAGTACAGTCTAAAACTACTACTGCATCTAAATCTTCAATTTAGATGAAATAGTATATATAGAGTTTGAAACTATTTACAGGGTGTAGTCGTGTAATTGCACAGCTATTTTTTTTATATAATTTGAAATTCCATTTACAGCCAGGGCATTGTAGGTAGGATACACGAGTGTTGAAAGCATGAAGCCGAGCTGAAGAGGCATTCTCAGGTTATCGCATGGAAACCGCTGTATTATTTGCATGTATAAATCCAGACCTTCCTCTAAGCAAGATATATCAGTGGTGAAAGGTTGAAGCAGACCAGAAGAATCGTTCTCAGGTTATCATACAGTAACCTTGGAGGAAGGGCAAAAGTCCACTGTGTCCCTTTCAAGGGATACCTATAAGAACATAAGAAGGAACACTGCAGCTGGCCTACTGGCCCATGCGAGGCCGGTTCAAGTCTCCTACCGGCTTAAGCCAATGCCCCAACCTAGTCAGGTCAGGTTACATTCACTTAAGGAAGGAACACGGCAACTGACCTAGTAGTACAAGCTAATCAGGTCCAACTCACACCCACCCATGTATTTATCTAACCTATTTTTAAAACTACACAACGTTTTAGCCTCTATAACTGTACTCGGGAGTTTGTTCCATTCATCCATAACTATTACCAAACCAGTGCTTTCCTATATCCTTCCTGAATCTGAATTTTTCCAACCTAAAACCATTGCTGCGAGTCCTGTCTAGGCTAGATATTTTCAGCATGTTATTTACATCCCCCTTTATTTATTCCTGTCTTCCATTTATACACCTCAATCATATCCTCCCTAATTCTACGCCTTTCTAGAGAGTGCAGATTCAGGGCACTCAGTCTATCCTCATAGGAAAGATTTCTGATACATGGGATCAACTTTGTCATCCTCCTTTGTATGTTTACCAGAGCATTTATATCCATTCTGTAATATGGTGACCAAAACTATGCGGCATAATCTAAATGAGGCCTAACCAAAGATATATAGAGTTGAACAACCTGAGGACTCCTATTATTTATGCTTTTGATATGAAGCCAAGGATTTTGTGTAAGCAAATTTTCAAAATCTAACTTAGCGGACAGTGCTGAGTTTTTTTCTTTGGGGGAACGGGGATTTCATAGATGAAAGCCCCAAAGATCCTTTTAGTTTTCCCTTTGGTATGAGTATTTCGGTTGCTAAGTATAACCCCAGCCCATCCCCCCCCCCCACCTCTAGTGCACTCAGCTCACACACTGAAGACAGTGATTCGAACCCCGGTAACGGGTGTTCACCTGTCAATAAAACAGGTACCTGGGTGTTAGTCATCTGGTGTGCGTTGTATTTTTTTTTTTTTCCCGGGGACAAAATTAACCTAATTTGTCCGAAATGCTCTGCTTAACAAGGGGTTTTCTATACAGTAGTATGTCACAGATGTCAGCTAGAGCTGTATACCTTATACATGTAGATTATTATTATTAGGAATAGTGCAGTGTGTGGAATAATTTTCTAATGCAGTTAAATAGTAAAGATTTGATGCGACTCATTAGAGGCATTCACATGTAAACTAATATTCCTAGTTTATTTAATATAGCAAATATGAACCTACACAGCTCAAACTTAATTCAAACCTTCCATTGGGGAATTTTTTTAATTATAAATTATCTATTAACCTGTAAACATCAAAACTCACAATAGGTGTTAAAGATTTCGTGTGATTATGAGGCTTAAGATCATTATAGCAGTGCTCGTCAATCAGCAGAGTTACCACCTGTTAAATATTGTTGAGCTTTTGCGCACCGGTTAACTGGGATCATGTATTCCCCCTCGGACCCTCGCTGCTGGGTTAAGCCCTGGCTCTGTTTCTACGACTAAGAACACTCCTCTCCAGCACTATTCTTCGTCTGTCCCGTCTTCCCCGCTCATCCCACTTGGGATCTTACCTGAACTTTCGTTCGTTCGTGGCCTGGTGGCTGGTGGCCCGGTGGCTAAAGCTCCCGCTTCACACACGGAGGGCCCGGGTTCGATTCCCGGCGGGTGGAAACATTTCGACACGTTTCCTTACACCTATTGTCCTGTTCACCTAGCAGCAAATAGGTACCTGGGTGTTAGTCGACTGGTGTGGGTCGCATCCTGGGGGACAAGATTAAGGACCCCAATGGAAATAAGTTACAGTCCTCGATGACGAACTGACTTTCTTGGGTTATCCTGGGTGGCTAACCCTCCGGGGTTAAAAATCCGAACGAAATCTTATCTTATCTTCCACCTCCGTTCCTGTTTTGAGGCCTCTAGCACTTAGTCTTCCCCAGAAGGGACATGATGCTGTTTACAAGTTGCTATCGATAAGATAACAGTGGCCCGATAAAACTTATTTCATATTCTCCTACCAGTTTAATATATTGTGCACCCCATACCCATCCTGTGGGCGGTAGTTAAAATATTACAGTAGAGGTACATAATGGGTCCAGGGTCTGGGGCCCCAAACTTTTGATAGTTGAACAAGTTACAAAGGTAATGAACTCCAGGTAGATCTGGTCACAATCATGACAAGTTACAAAGGTAATGAATCATCTACACGTCTATACATGATTACAATTATTAACAAATTACAAAGTAATGAGCCATTCACACGTTCACACGTCCGGCCTGGTCGTGGACCGGAATAACTTCCTCCCCCAGGTAGACACCCGGTCACAGAAAACTGGATTTACGTTTTATAAAATCAAAGTGAAACAGCCAAAACTATTTTTTTATGACCCTCAAGTTAAACTACTAAATCCCTGAAAATCTTAGAAGTGGCGTCTCATTACTCATCGGAACCTCTTCGATGATTAAAGTTTCCTGTCTAGATTTGAATTATGGCTAATAGGTCTATATTATTTTTATAATATTTAATGTGTTAATAATCACTAGGTTCTAATACTTTTAAATGTCTTGTTAATCCAGCTCCCTTCCCCCCTCAAGACTGAGTGTACTCTGGTTATAGCGGCAGGGGTATGTGTATCCCAGCAACATCCTAGCTGTAACTAAGACTCGGCCTTATAGTCTGACATCCAAAATACACTAACCTTCCACGAAAGTCCTCTCTTCCGGAAGTTTATGCATTAATCTACCCGATCTTGTAGTTCATAATCTTCCCTTCCACAGCAACACTTCTCCTGCATGCCCCCCTTGTCTTGAAACAATCGCGAACCCTAGTTCCAGCCTTACACAAATCATTTCTACTGTTGGGGTTCACCCATGAATCATTAAATAAATCCTAATCATACTCCAATCGGGACGGAAATCAGCTGTCTAAATCGTGACAAGAGCCCCAGATAAAAAATATGGCGGTATCAAAACGTAATGCCAGTCCATAATTCCCTTAAAAGGAAATATAATGCCCCTTCTCATATCGGTGAAACAGTTCAGTTTATAAGTTGTTTACAGGTTTATCAAAAATTCTTAAATAGATGAAAAATCTTTCAGAAAATGAGATAAAGTTTACCACGTGTTGGGTACGAAAGATATTTATTACCTAGTAGTCTTATCTTTACATGAATATCAACGTCAGAGAGACATTATAGTTGTATTAACGTAAGAAAAATACATTAAACAAAGCATGCCTTTAAAAGGCATACGAACGCAAAGAAAACCGACACTAATCAATTCTACAAAAATCTATTAAGCCAAAGACTGCTTTGTTATGTTCAACGCTTTGTCACGGCTTCAACTAAAATAATAAATGGTCGAAGTCAGACCGAAACGTCGTCGCAAGCTCCTCTCTTATGTGTGGGTGTCTGTGTTTATCTGAAATGAACATGGTAAACTTCTTGCTTGGGCAACAAAGTTGATACACAAAGTGCCCTTGTTTCATGTATGTGGGACAGTAGGGAGAAGGCAGATCATTGGATAAAACTGACATGGCCTTCAAGAGAAAACACGACTGTAGGTGCAGAAACATCGACGAGCCATAGGTTGACAGGAATAACATTATTCTACCACCACTCTTCATTTAAGAAAGGGCTAATGAAGCAGTTCGTTAAGGCCTTGGACAAAGATGGTAATTGTTTCAAATACATCTGTATATCGTTCCCTGGACTAAGTATGGAAAGACAAAGCTGGAATCTTTGATGGTCCTCAACATCGAAAGCTTATCATGGATTCTAATTTTACAAAATGTATGAATGTTGTTGAAGTTTCTGCATAGTGCAGTTGTGTTAGTTATCAAGAACTTCTTTGGTAATCACAAAGCAGACAGTTATGAACAGCTGGTGCAAAACATGTTGACAAGCTTTAAGAATTTAGGTACTAATACGAGCATAAAGGTACACTTTCTCCATAGCCACCTAGTGGCTATGGAGAAAGTGAAGAACAAGGGAAGATGTTCCGTCAAGATATAAAGGTGATAGAGGAAAGGTACCAAGACAGAACATACAGGATAGCAGACTATTGCTGGAGCCTCCAGCGGGACTATGCTAATGGACAACAGAGAAGAAAATCGTACGTTTTCATATGTAGTAATTAGTGATATCTGAATTATTTTACAATGTTAATCTGTTATTATATAGAATGAAGTGGTAGTATGCATTACATGATTTGACTTTTGCATGATCTAAAAAAAAATTCAATGCAATTTGTATGTTAGCCCCGCCTGATTAACTGATCAATACATTTTTCACATTATGTTTTTCGATGGGATACCAAATTTTTGAAAAGCTAAGAGCCAATCAAGCAAAACCGATGACATTCGGAATCAGCACCACAAACTTACCCTAAAATGGGTGCAATATTGTCCAGAAAATGTGTTAACCAGTGGTTCACCAATCCACTGGTGCAGCTGGTAGTGCTGCTGTCATACAGGGTGATGGCTCTCAAAGAAATGGAAACACGCATCAATAACTGGGCCGCTACCTTTCAAACTGAAATGTGTCATACTCCTTGCGCTCAAATGTGTCCATGTATCAAAGGTTGACACTTCAATTGTAACCGGTTTTCTATCTATAAATGCTCTCTACTCCTTAAGTATCAATTGTGGCATGATTGTTGCAGAAGCCAGGCACAGGTATGGTAGGATTGTGGACAGTGGAGTCGGAGTGCACCTTCTGTGGATTCCGTCTTACATTGGTCTATAGATGCATGATAGAACTGATGAATTAGTTAAAGTTGTATGCCTTCGGAGAGAGAGAGTAGAACTTAGTTTTGGTTTGTCAGTTAACAGTTTGAGAAAAATAATACGAAGAGAACTTCAAATGAACTTCATTGATTTATTACTGATTTATGACTGGGAGACTGACACCAGTCAGTCCATCTATCATTATTCTATTGTGCAGGAGGAGCCACACGTCTATGATGCATCAAGTAAAATAAGCAGACTCTTGGATGTCACTACCGCCTGGATCTGGCTGGGTTACCGGTATCTTTGGCAGGTTAAATCACTACCACCAGACGTAGACCAAACGAAATGTAAACTTTGCCAGATGGACGACTGTCACATTGCGTCATTATGTACTGGAATGCGATCAAATTAACGAATTCAGAGACTAAATCAGAAATGTCAAAGTATTTTATCCACGGTGGTATATTACAAACCATTCTGGAAAAAATACCCTGACTTTACCCACTGTAAATAAAGCATTACCCCTTTTTTTGCGTTTGCGCGTAGTAATTCATGTCTCCATAAATAACTCATTACGATTATGAGCAGAGAAAAACCATTTAAATATTTCACTATCTTTTTCGGCTATCAAAACTTTGAGGATCAGTCCGTGGACCCATTATGTACCTCTGTAATCTTTTGACTTACGCCCATAGGTTGGGTATGGGGTGCATAATCAAGATATTAAACTGATTTGTTTATTATGAATCCTATATCCATGCTGTCAGCTTCAATAAAAAAAAAATTACTACGCTAGTGCAGAGGTGGTAGAGAACAGAGCGCAGACGAAGATCATCCTAGCCTTGTCGCCACAGGTAACTGATAAACAAAGCGCCATTAAATTAATACGTCGTGCACCAAAACTTTTGATACCATTAATATAAATAAGGTCATTCCTAAGAAAAAACTATACTGGTTCTTTGAAGGTTGAATGTGAAAAAATACATAATGTATGCAGTGTCAAAAGTCCAAGACGTTATCAGCACACAGACGTGGAACAGGGCTATAGATATGTGGAATATTGTGTTTGAGTTGGCACCCAAGGGAGAGACTATGTATATGTCATTGTCAAGACAGATACAAAAATAAATTTTGATTCCTACCAAGCATGGCGCTGGATTTTAAGTGTAGTGAGGCATAAGTATTTCTCAAAGAAATAGTCGTAATTCATTAGGTGCGAGTGCTCTTTTAGGATACGTACAATTAATTGTGAAATACAACTGAAGAGTGACCTACTGTTACGTAGGTGAGAAATCGATTTGCGACATGGATAGATATATTACCACGCACATCTTAAGTTGTTTTTGTCCCGGTAGCTTCATTCTTTCCTTGTGACTCACTTCAGGTCATGCAACTGTGTGGTCTTCTACAGGGCTCAGGTGACCAAAGGAAGTTGTAAAATATAAGGAGCACTTAACTATTAGATCAGTCACGCAAACACTAAAGCTATAAAGAAAAAAATCACACTAACAAGCACAAGAAAAATATATACATATATAAAAAAAAAAAAGACATTTCTAAAAGTTCCGAGGCCCTGATACATACCCTGCAAGAAGCTGCCCTTTCTGTTAAAGAAAAAACCACGACAGGGCTCCTGGGGAACACTTTGCTGCTTGGCGTACTATATCTCAGTGCGTCTTATACATTCATTCATGCCATCACTCACTATTATAAACATTTTATGGCAATTACGAACTTCGAGTGTATTTAAATGTATTCTAAGCCATTGAAACTTCAAAATACCTGCTCTGGAATCTTCCAGACAACATTAGCGTAATAAAGTAAAAATTAGCAAGATGTTGCAAGAAGCAAGATTGACAATCACATTGAATCGCAACAGCTCCACAATCCAAGGCAGCATGGGTTCAAAGCAGGTCGCTCATGCCTTTCACAACTGCTAGACCTTTACGACATGGTGTTGGACGCACTGAAAGACAAACTGAATACTGGTGCAGAGTATGCTGATTTTGCAAGTTTTCAATAAGTGCGACCATGGTTTGATAGTGCACAAAATATGTGGAAGAATAATAACCGATAACATGACAGATGGATATTCAGCTTGTTAAGTTAACAAATGAGCCAAGTATTAAACAGTGAAGCCGGAAGCTGCCGGAGTGAAAAACTTTCCTCAAGTCACAGTACTAGCCCAACTTGTTTTTCATTCTTGTATCTGACAGACAAGGACAAATCATAGCATCATAACATCCTTTGCTGATAACACCAGAATCTTGGATTGACATTTGTCGAAGATCCAGTGAATCTTCAAATCTTCCAGCATGCCTCAAACCATACAAAGTCCACTGAGGACAAGTTTCAGTTGCTCTGGTATGGAAGAATGGTGGAAATAAAGACTAAAACGAGTACAGGACAAACTCAGACCATTTGATGGAGTTTCATGTGCAAGACTTGGCAGTGATGATGCCAGAAGATCTCACATTCAAAGAGAACAATGTTGCTATTGCAAAGTAAAAGATAGGCTGAGTAACTAGCACTCAAGACAGTACCCACTGAACGAGCGATACTTTTTCTCTCCAGGCTGACATACTGTTGTACACTAACGGCCCCCTTCAAAGCAGGCAAGATTGGCGAGCCAGAAAACAGAACTTTCTGTGCCTTTATACATTCAAACATCTAAACTACTGGGAATGCTTGGTCTTCCGCTTTATTGTTTGGAATGTAGGCAAGAAAAATACATCATAATTTACACCTGGAAAATCCTGGACTGATCCCAAACCTGCAAACCGAGATCACTCCGTATGAGAGAAAAAAAAAACAGCCTTGGCAGACGATGCACTTCTAGAAAAAAACGGGCACAATGATTACTCAGAGTACTCGAGTTCTTAGAGAACTCGATGGAGCTTAATGGCGCTCTATGCCCCATAAGGGCACTGAGCCCAGAAGCATCCTTCAGAAAACAAACTTTCTTGTGTTTTGGAGACAAGGAAAATATGAGTATGCATAACTTAATGGTACACGGAGAGTGATAACTCCAGAATGGCTGGGATGGTCAGGTGAACTTTCCTATTTCCTACTACATAGGTCACATTTTAGTTCTAGACAGTAATTATTCCTGGTGGGGTTCTCAACTATTTTTAAAGTTGTATAAAGAATCTGTGCCTCTTATTTACTTGCCGGTATTTTATACCAATATAATGAAATAATGTGGCATTTGGCTGGCACATCCAAACTGTCCAAATTAAACCACGTCTTAGTTGCTGATAAAGACGAAGAGTAACTGGAAACTTCATTTATAATAGTTATTAACTGCTGCTTGTGCGTCCTTAGAAATTACAACTATTATGTATTACAAGTCTCGGTTATGGCAACATAAACGTTTCTTGCACATGGCCCAATCTCAAATAAGAACATAAGAAAGAACACCGCAGCAGGCCTACTGGCCCATGCGAGGCACGTCCAAGTCTCCTACCGGCTTAAGCCAATGCCCCAACCTAGTCAGGTCATGTCACATTCACTTAAGGAACGCGGCAACTGACCTAGTAGCACAAGCTAATCAGGTCCAAATCACACACACTCGTGTATTTATCTAACCTATTTTTAAAACCGCACAACGTTTTAGCCTCTATAACTGTACTCTGGATTTGTTCCACTCATCCACAACTATTTCCAAACAAGTGCTTTCCTATATCCTTCCTGAATCTTAATTTTTCCAACTTAAAACCATTGCTGCGAATCCTGCCTTGGCTAGATATTTTTAGCACGCTATTGACATCCCCTTTATTTATTCCTGTCTTCCACTTACACACCTCAATCATATCCCCCTAATTCTAAGCCTTTCTAGAGTGCAGATTCAGGGCCCTCAGTCTATCCTCATAGAAAAGATTTCTGACACATGGGACCAACTTTGTCATCCTCCTTTGTACGTTTTCCAGAGCATTTATATCCATTCTGTAATACGGTGACCAGAACTGTGCACCATAATCTAAATGAGGCCTAACCAAGGATATATAGAATTGAAGAACAACCTGAGGACTCCTATTATTTATGCTTCTTGATATGAAGCCAGGGATTCTGTTAGGTTTATTGGGAACACTTATGCACTGTTGTCTTGGTTTCAGATTACTGCACACCAGAACTCCTAAATATTTTTCGCAATCCGTAATATTAAGATCTACATTTAGTTTATGTGGCATGGTTATTTTCCTGTCCAACATTTAGAACTTTGCATTTGTCTATATTAATCTGCATCTGCCACTTCTCCGACCACTGCATCTATTTAAATCTTCCAGGAGTGCTCTAATGTTCTCGTCAGAATGAATTCGACGTCCTATTTTGGTGTCATCGGCAAACTTGCTGATGTCGCTCTTTATGCCCTCATCTATGTCGTTTATGTAGATTGTGAACAACAGGGGGCCCAACACTGACCCCTGTGGAACACCGCTCGTGACGCTTCCCCACTCTGATTTCTCCCCATTTATGCAAACTCTCTGCTGCCTATTTGTCAACAATGCCTTTATCCAGGAAAAAAATTCTCTTCCATGTGCCTTAATTTTCCTCGATAGTCTCTGATGTGGGACCCTGTCAAAAGCCTTACTGAAGTCCATATACACAATATCATATTCATTATCATGACCTACCTCCTCAAATACCTTAGTGAAAAAGTTAATAAATTTGTAAAACCATGCTGAGATTCGTTTATTAATTTATGCTTTTCAAGGGGGCTACGAACTGCCTCGGCAATTACTGATTCCACATATTTTTCCACTATGGAGGTTAGGCTTACTGGTCTATAGTTCGAACCCAAAGACCTGTCGCTTGCTGTGAAAATAGGTATCACATTTGCCATTTTCCACTTATCTGGCACCATGCCAGTTTGTAGTGATATGTTGAAAAGATTAGCCAAAGGTTTGCTAAGCTCCTCTTTACATTCCTTTAGAACCCTTGCGTACAGTTCATCAGGACCTGGGGATTTGTTAGGTTTTAATTTATTTGCCTAAGGACCACGTCACTTGTGACCCTAATCGTACATAGTTTATTATCGTCCAGTTCTACAAAATTTATTATTTCTAGAATATCGCTAGTACCCTCCTGTGTAAAAACTGAGGAAGATACTCGTGACGAGAAGTTTCCTTTAATGACAATGTCTTGAAATATACACAAGCATCTTTATCTACATTTTGTCGATATCAGCATATCATTTACTGTGGTTTCCAGCCAGTCTTAGCCCTTGCATCTTTTTCTCAAAACAGACTAGAAATGCTAAATCTTCTGTATCCACTCCTTGTTCATCGTTGCCTATTTTCTCCTGTTAGCATTACCCAATGTTACTGAATGAGTTTTTGACATCGCTTTAGCTTCATATTAACTAACAGTTTTATTTTACTCTCATGATAACTTATGTCTAATACGAATAGTATCTGAATCGTGGTAATTTAGTGTCTCAATTTACTGTACCACAATAGCTTCAACACAGACGAGTGGAACAATCTCGGATAGTTTTAAAAATAAGTTAAAAAATCTAACCCTTCTCGCCGTTATTTGTCTAAGGACCTGAATAAGACATACGCAACTAGTGGGGGAGTTTAACCATCCAGTGGACTTATCAATCTGGTACAGAGAATAAACGGTGGAAGACGAGATGTAGTAACTTGAGGTGGTCAGTCCCTCAGACTTGATAAATCTGAAGCAGATGTGAGGAGACTAATGTACTGTACATAGATGTAAAGAAGTTGGAGAATGTCACAAGTAGGCAAATGTCGTTCATGGGAGTAGGTCATGCCAATAGGTTAGGCAAGTTGTAGTTTTCTTTACCAAGATTCTCTGTACCACATAAATAGTAATACCTTTCTGAAAATGCAGCATCTTAAAATCTTCGTACAGAGAACCACTAGTAAGCCCTGCCCATCAGCGACACCGTCTCCAACTACTTCACCTCTCCTTTCTTCGGTACACAAGTCTCCATCCTCATACATTTACCAGGTTGATGGGTAGGTAGACTAACACCTATCACTATGATGAAGGTCAAGAGAGGCCTGAGCTCGCTACCATCTGCAGCTCATAAGACTGCCATCCCCACGAGCCCCTTTGAGGCGGGGTAGATGGCAGACCAGTGGCCTAGCTTCTCTCTACGAGCCCCGTGAGGGCGGGGAATGTGGCTAGGCCTGGGGACACTTGGTCCCAAAGATGAGGAGGAAATAAGTCACTCTGTCTGACTTTTTTGGGTTATCCTAGGTTCTCTACACATATGCTGCTATGTATGATAATTCTATGTAACTGTATTGTGTATACCTGAATAAATTTACTTACTTACTGTACCTCCTCCCATGGGAGACTGAAGTCTTGAGACACTCCCCAGATAGGGAGCCAAGGCCGGGTCACCACTACTTGGAAAAGACCCGGACCGGGAGAATACCGGCGAATAAAAAAAAAAAAAAAAAACTATCACTGCTGATGGACCCCTCAAATTACCTCTCGTCTGCCGCCGTTTTTATTACCTTTATACCATAAATATAATAATGCCTTGCCTAGTATTGTCCGATAAGCTTACTTCAAGTTCTCGTGTGTTATTTTAGTTACTCTTACCACAGTATCTCACATGTTGGTCACCACAATACCTGCAGCTCACATTAACAGCTCACTTATTGGTCAGTGTTACTAACATTCACATTGGGTGCATTGGCTTAAGCCGGTAGGAGACTTGGACCTGCCTCGCATGGGCCAGTAGGCCTTTGCAGTGTTCCTTCGTTCTTATGTTCTTAACATTCACATTATATTAAAAACACAGTGTGGCTCACAAAAACCAGGAGTGAACCCGGAAGCGGCCTCTTTAAAAACTTAACCCTTGCAACCACAGTACAGGCTACAGGCACTGATCAAGGAACGGCTGTTGTTGAATCCATCCAGCCCACGGCTGGCTGTGAATATGCATAAACACCTGGATCATCTTAGATTCTCTAGCATAGGCTAGATTCCTATACAGTAAACAACGTTATTTATTCGCTCTACAAGGAAAACAATGACTACCATGATTATGATGGTATACAATACCGAAAAGTTGGTAAGGAAGGCTGAGGGATTGACCACCTCTAAATTACGTCCTCATGGGTTATGGACTGATTACATCGTTTTTTCCATCTGCCTCTTGTGTTCGACTGAAGAAGCCTACTGTGTAGTCGAAACGTTTCGGAATAAAGATACCCAACTGTTGCGCCCGAGTCTTATCAGTAACTACCATTTGTGGTTCATTATTCCAGAGGCAAAACTTTCCACACGACCAGTGAACTATATATATCAGGGCTTGTCTACTCTACCAGTAACGACTGTGCAAATATGTATACACAAAAAAAATTTTACTGAAGGACTTGGCCATCGGTGCCTTTTTCCCAATCTTAGTGTGATGTATTTATTTAGGTTTGCGTACATAGCGCAAACATTTTTCAATAATTAATGTATACATTCAGTGGTGTATATAAGTGTGTTCATCTGTATATGCGTGTGTATATTTCATATCGTCACGGTGAGACATTTTCCACGTTACTTCTACACACTACATCTGTTACCAAGGTAACACATGTTCCTCTACACCCGCATTAATCTTCAGTATAATAATAAAACAAAAAGTACTTGGTTTAGATGAACATGAGCACCCAGACGACACTTGCCACTGAGGTCTACCAGCACTCCCATTCACTCTAGCAGACTTACAATGACTACAGCAACAATAGTTTACCTGTAACCAGGAAGAAGGTGATATACAGGAAGCTGCCACACTATTGATGCGCCAGGTTGGCTCCAGCTGCGCTTGCTTATATACCTCTTGAACGATGCTCTTCCTCTGTGAAGTTGTCGCAAAATTCGTCCAGTATGTCGTATTATTTCGTTACCTACGTTCTTCCAGAACCACCTGCTGCTGCGTCAAGTATTTTTTTTATAGTAAATCAGTATACTAAATTGTACATTATATATCTTGTTTTCAAATTATTTTATATTAAATTAGCAAACCTAATATTATTAACCTGTGATATATTGCTCACGGGAAATGTGGGGGAGGGTGAGCCTGACGTCATGGAAGACTTGCAGAGTTCTCACTTGTGATTGGTGGAGGTCTGAATAATGCTAGCCTGTGATTGGTAGGGACCTCAGCGGGGCTGGCTGATGATTAGTGGAGCCCAGGGTGGTGGTAGGTGCGTCCTGCGGCTGCGGCAATACTACACTCGCACAAACAACGCACAATATTCCACTTTATATACTTATTGTGGATTTAAACAAGTCAAATATGAATAAGATCAGCTCAAGCTAATGTTTTCATTACTTTGAGAACCATACTACTTGTCTGAAGTATGAGAGGACAACCATACCAGCTATTTGTGGTGGAAGGTATACATATATATAACATTACCAAGTTACATGGTGTCTCAACAATGCCATGAAAACTTATTTATAATTTTCATAGTAGTAATCAAATGTTAAGTTCTGCAAAAAAAATCTGTTCAACAGTAACTTTTTAAACCCAAGTAATACATTCCTTGTTAAGTAACTAGGTTACAAGTATACGTGCAAGTGAGGCATGTATACGGTCGTGACATCACATGTATGCATTGCTTAGTAACACTGTTATTATCCCGTGGCCTGGCTGGCAAAGCTCTCGCTTCACACATGGAATGCTCGGGTTCGATTCCTGGCGGGGTAGAAACATTTCGACGCGATTCCTTACACCTGTTGTCCTGTTCACCTAGCAGCAAATAGGCACCTGGGTGTTAGTCGACTGGTGTGGGTCGCATCCTGGGGGACAAGATTGAGGACCACAATGGAAATAAGACAGACAATCCTCGATGAAGCACTGACTTTCTTGGGTTATCCTGTGTGGCTAACCCTCCGGGGTTAAAAATCCGAACGAAATCTTATCTATCATTATCAAGGGGAGCGCTAACCCGTAGGGATTATACAGCGCCTGGGGGGAGGGGGTGATGCAAGGCATTCAGACTCAGTTCAGGGAACTGGAGCACAGATCCAATTCCCTGGATCAAGAGCCCCTCACCAGCGTCAAGGAACCTCACTTGAAGGGTATAACACAATACTCATATTATTTATTTATTTATTTATTTATTTATTTTAGGAAGGACACTTTTATGGAGATTATTTTCAATTTACTACCAAGTGGCGATGAGAGAAGCCACGTTGGTTATATATCAGAAGTGACGTCTTGATAACAACGAGATAATTGTGTTGTGTATTGATGGGGAAATAACACTTGCGCATATATTTAAAACACTTCAGTAATAAACATTACGATCTTAGTACCTTGTTCATTAATGTCATACAGACGACACGAGAAACAATACATGAATATTAGTGAAAAAGGTCCCCGGAGCGAAACGTTTCTATATAAAGTGCCTGGGTATGCTTGAATGTTGAAGACAGAATAAAGCAACTGAAGTTAAATCATGTTTCATGTTTATAAAACTTCTTACAAGCAGTGTCAGAATATCTTGCTGCCAAGTTTGTCAAGGTTAAGAACCAAAACCTACTAGTGTGGTACTAGAAGCGAACACAATTTTGTAGTACCTACAGTAAGTGGTCAGTCTTCAACCCCTTTTACTATACAGTAAAAGAGTGGAACGGATTGACTGCATATGTCAAAACCTGTCCTAGCATGAGCTAGCTCAGGAAGAGAGCTAAGAGGTACTTACTGAGTGAGGCTACAGAAAGGGAGGAGAGTGATTTATTATATAAGACTGAGACACTTATGCAACATAGGGGAATTTTTATTAATAAAGTTTCCCATATGTTGCATAAGTGTCTCAATCTTCAACTTGTCGGTTTTCAAACCATTTTTTCATGTATAGTTAACATTCGTGTACGTATTATTGTAAGCTGATCCTCTCTATTTTCATGTTTATGTAAATAACTCTGTTCCTTTATTCGTGTTATATATCCTTTCATTGTAACTTATTTTCACACAGTTGATTTACTTATCTGTTTTATTTTTCAAGGTTATAATTATGACTGATTTATACTGTAACTTACCGCTAGGCTTTAAATATGTATTAAGATTTTTACAAGGACCCAAACTTTTTTGGGTAATCCTAAATAATTTACACACATGTTAAACCAAGTATGATAACTGTACTTATGTGTATATGTACCTAAACAAGCTTACGTACTTACCTTAAGTGATTGCATGTGTGTCCTCAGCTTGTGTGTCCTCAGCTTGTAATAAAGTTGGTAGAATTACCGACAATATGTAAAGTAAAAGGACACAAGTGCAACAAATGTGACATTTATTGTGGCAACGTTTCGCTCTCCAGGAGCTTTATCAAGCCATTACGGCTTGATAAAGCTCCTGGAGAGCGAAACGTTGCCACAATAAATGTCACATTTGTTGCACTTGTGTCCTCAAACTTGTCTGACTGTGATGATGATTGTCATCTTTCCTTCCCAACTGTCTTCCCCACCTATCCCAACATCCTTCCTCCTTGGAGAAATAGACACATAAAGACAGGTTGTTAGGTAAGACACATATGCAACAGTTAGGCTTTCCTTGATGTTCTACTCTGCAAAGCTGACCACGAACTTCGTTTTAAAGTCTATCGAAAACCCACCAACCAAAACGATCTTCTCCACTTCTACTCTCACCACGACACCAAAACCAAACGTGGTGTAATTATAGGCTTCTTCCTGCGTGCACTCAGAATCTGCAGCAACGAGTTCCTTGAGGAAGAATGCACTATAATTGAACAGGTATTTTCCAAACTCCACTATCCTCGTCACTTCATCAGAGACTGCAGACGGCGAGCACTAAACATCTTCAACACTCCCAGAGAAGACACTGCCGAGAAGAGATACATAGTCCTTCCCACCAACCCCATTGCCAAACATGTTTCCAACATCTTTGCCAAAACATCATTCCAAGTATCTACCTCCACAACCACGACCATCAAGGACATCACCAGTAGTAGGCAGGACAAGCCTCCATCCTCTGCAGGGGTATACATAATCCCTTGTAATGACTGCAACAAGTTATACGTGGGCGAAACATCAAGGGACCTCCAAACACGTATTTCAGAACACCAATACGCAAGCAGGTCTGACGACACAAGGAATGCCTGCGTACAACACCGTAATTCACACAACCACTTGATAAACTACAGAAACTCAAGACTTATCGCCACAGAAGACAACACTCAATACCGAAGAATCCTGGAATCATCACTTATTTCTATATCCGACAACTTCAACCAGAATAGTGGCTTCTATAACATAGCTGAACCACTTGCCAAGAAACTTCTTCATCGCTATCCCACATAAGAACACTGTAGAAGGTCTGCTCACAAACTTGTCCAGTCTCCTTTCCAAGCTACCCAAGTTTTTAGACTCTACAACCCAACTCGGTACATCATCAGATGCAGCATTCTTCACCTGACCTCAGCCGGACTATAAATACTCGCGTTCCTTCCACCCCAGGTAGTTCTGTTTGTGACTTGAAAAAAGCCCACTGTGTGGGCGAAACGTAGTCAATAAAGGATCACATTATACTGCATTTGTGTTTATATTGCCATTGTGTCGGTATTTTATACCATTTATTTCCAAGCAGAAGATACTTGAAGACGATGTAATCAGTCCATCACCCTTAAAGTTTTGAGGTGGTCAGTCCCTCAGTCTGGAGAAGAGCATTGTTCCATAGTATGAAACAATATGGAGATGAAGTGACAGAATTGAGCTTTTTATAGCGCCAAGAGGTGAGACCATTCTAATGTTCAATCTGTCAGACACTGCAACACAAGGGTATCTTGGTACAGACCTGCAATCAACTTCGACAACTTCCACTAGTGAGAGCGGCTGGATTTGAGAGGGACCTGACCTTTCAACATCTGAGTTCTTACCTCTCCTAGTGGCCTACGTCTCACCTCTTGGCGCTATAAAAAGCTCCATTCTGTCACTTCATCTCCATATTGTTTCATACTATTTAACAATGCTCTTCTCCAGACTGAGGGACTGACCACCTCAAAACTTTAAGGGTGATGGACTGATTACATCGTCTTCAAGTATCTTCTGCTTCTATCAACTTTTCTGTACTTGACTGAAGAAGCCTACTGTGTAGGCGAAACGTTTCATAATAAAGATACCTAACTGTTGCATATGTGTCTTACCTAACAACCCCCACACAGTAGGCTTTATAAAGCCCACTATATAGGCGAAACGTTGTCAATAAGAATCATATTATACTACTTTTGTGTTTATTTTTCCATCGTGTCGGTATTTTATACCGTTTATTTTCATCTTTCCTCCTTGTCTCCATTCTAGGAAGGAATCTTAAGGCTGGTGAAGGGCACTTATTGCACTGGACTGAGGAAGGCGCTGGCTGGCGAAACGTTTCCAGAATAAAGATACCCAAGTGTTGCACGTGTCGTATTAATCAACTTTTCGGTTTTCTAAACCATTTGTTCAAACAAAGTTTGGTTACTAAAATTGAAAATCAGTCTAGTTCTCGCTTTTGCATATAAACCACCAGCAGTTCAGATATCAACAATTGAAAATTAAACATTTTGTTTAAAGACCTACAATCCCGGCCCCAAATATCCTATTGCTTGGAGACTTCAATTCAACATGTCTAAATTGAAAGAATGTAGCAAAGATCATGCCTCAAGGTTATGCCTATAGGTTAGGCTAGCTTTGAAGAATTTCTTCTATCAAGACCCCAAAATGTTGCTGTGTCTGACAGATATTATATAAATGGTAATATTTAATGGAGTCATTGGCTAGCCAAACGTTTCCACAATAATGATACCCGAATGCTTCACAAGTTCTGTAATACATAAATGCGCTGAAAAATATACTGAGAAGGATGGTAAAGTTTATCCCATGTATCGGAAATCTTTCCTTTGAGGATGGACTGAGGACACTGAACCTGCACTCTGGAAAGGCGTTTAATCATTTCAAACACATCTCCCTTAATTATAATTAAGGGGGGATATGATTGATACATAAATGAAATAAGGGAATACAGAAAGGGGATATAAATAACGTGCTAAAATATCTATCCAAGACAGGATTCGCAGTAGTGAGTTCAAGCTGGAAAAATTTAGAATTAAGAAAGCACTGGTTTGGATAAGTGGAACAAACTCTAGAGTAGCGTCATTGAAGTGAAAGCTCAGGAAAACTTGAAAAACAGATTAGACAAACACACGAGTGGTTGTGAATTGGGCTTTCCTAGTATGAGCCAGTAGGCATGCTGCAGTGTTCCTTTTTCTTATGTTCTTACCTCAGCTCATATCAAAGCCCAGCCCCTGGAGCGTGACCTACAACAGTCTACTGACACCCATGTATCCATATATCTACTTATGAACAGGGACAGCAAGTATATGGAAACAGTATGGGCCTGTAAGACTATTGTAGTGTTCCTTCTTTATGCCCTTGTGTACTTAACATGCTGAACTTTTCCACCCTTGCCGGGATCGAACCACGAGCTAAATGTGCATGGTAAGAGTGGGGGATCGAAGGGTAACCTACAATGCCTAGTCACCACAGCAATGGCATACCTATGAGGCCGTGTTGACGCTGGTAATAAGACACAGGATCATGTCTGATTTGCATAACACAGTATGGGCAGCACTGTTGATGACATACTTAGTGTGGATAGACATGCCGAGGAAGTGATTTGTGGCCAGTTTATCACAGAATAACCTTCAGCCTATATCTGCGACGTGTTCTTAAAAATTCTTGGAATTTTTAATATTTGGTTATTCTCGGTTAAATTATTTTTGCTTAGGTTAACATATATTAACGTTTCTGCATAAATCACCGCCAGTAACGAAATAAAAAAGACGGGTGGCATATGTCTGGCAGCGCAGATCTATATCCAGGTTTCGAGCATGCATTTTTACACGCACGGTAACAGATGTGAAGAATACACAAATAACCCGCACATACCTCAAGCGCTCCCAATAATTGAGGTGTTTTATCTCCGTTATGCGCGCCGTGAAAGTTCTCTGTACATTTTCTAGGTCGGCAATTTCACCTGCCTTGAAAGGTGCTGTTAGTGTGCAGCAATATTCCTGCCTAGATAGAACAAGTGACCTGAAGAGTGTCATCATGGGCTTGGCCTCCCTAGTTTTGAAGGTTCTCATTATCCATCCTGTCATTTTTCTAGCAGATGCGATTGATACAATGTTATGGTCCTTGAAGGTGAGATCCTCCGACATGATCACTCCCAGGTCTTTGACGTTGGTGTTTCTGGCCACAAAATAGAGCGAAACACCAACGTCAAAGACCTGGGAGTGATCATGTCGGAGGATCTCACCTTCAAGGACCATAACATTGTATCAATCGCATCTGCTAGAAAAATGACAGGATGGATAATGAGAACCTTCAAAACTAGGGAGGCTAAGCCCATGATGACACTCTTCAGGTCACTTGTTCTATCTAGGCTGGAATATTGCTGCACACTAACAGCACCTTTCAAGGCAGGTGAAATTGCCGACCTAGAAAATGTACAGAGAACTTTCACGGCGCGCATAACGGAGATAAAACACCTCAATTATTGGGAGCGCTTGAGGTTCCTAAACCTGTATTCCCTGGAACGCAGGAGGGAGAGATACATGATTATATACACCTGGAAAATCCTAGAGGGACTAGTACCGAACTTGCACACGAAAATCACTCACTACGAAAGCAAAAGACTTGGCAGACGATGCACCATCCCCCCAATGAAAAGCAGGGGTGTCACTAGCACGTTAAGAGACCATACAATAAGTGTCAGGGGCCCGAGACTGTTCAACTGCCTCCCAGTACACATAAGGATGATTACCAACAGACCCCTGGCAGTCTTCAAGCTGGCACTGGACAAGCACCTAAAGTCAGTTCCGAATCAGCCGGGCTGTGGCTCGTACGTTGGTTTGCGTGCAGCCAGCAGCAACAGCCTGGTTGATCAGGCCCTGATCCACCAGGAGGCCTGGTCGTGGACCGGGCCGCGGGGGCGTTGATCCCCGGAAAGCCCTCCAGGTAGACCTGGCATACATTATACCAGGCGAGGCACAACCTGCCTAGCAACACAGGAGTCACATGATCCCATCGTCTACCCGTCCTTATCCCAACATGACATTCTTCAGGCCACACGTGTCATTCACACCTCACTCTCCACTTATACATACTGTCTTTTCAACCTCTGTATGATAGTTAGATAAGACACAGATGCAACAGTTAGGTATCTTTATTTCGAAACGTTTCGCCTACACAGTAGGTTTCTTCAGTCGAGTACAGAAAAATTGATAGAAGAGACGTGAAGACGATGTAATCAGTCCATCACCCTTGAAGTTTTGAGGTGGTCAGTCCCTCAGTCTGGAGAAGAGTATTGTTCCATAGTCTGAAACAATATGGAGTTAAAGTGACAGGATGGAGCCTTCACTATTCTTATTCGGTGCCATGATCACTTATTTTCAATAATAAAATAAAAATAACACAAAGTTATACAAATTTTTTTTTATATTTTATTTAAAAGAACATTACACATACAATCCTCATATAATCATATACATCATGTATTACATCATGTCATATAAGGGGTAAAACTCAATCTCCCCGTCCACTCTGAAAGTGTACTGGACTCCACCCTGGTCGTCCAGTTCCTGGCTGGAGCTACTATACAATATCAGTAATGCCAACAATATCTATAACCCGCAAATTGAAAATATATACATGTGTTGCCCTTACAGCTGTAACATTACAGCAGTGCATAACATATATAATTATGAAGGCTATTCTCTAGTATGATTTATTAACAGAGACAAGTTAATTAGGTTTATTAAAAAATAAACCCAAGTGAACCTCCCACAAAAGTGTCCTAGACACTCCCCTAAAGTAACATAATCATCCCCCATCTATACTAATCAATCGCCCCTAATTTCAAAACACAACATATCCATAATTTGGTATCATTTCAAGCTTGTTGCAACAAGAATACAATAATATATATGTAAAAAGGAGATGCATATATATGTAAAAAGGAGATGCATACTTATGATGCACATACAACCATAAAATTACAATAGCATAGAACAATCAGGTTTAGTAATGGTTTACTCCACTCAATATCTACCTGCACAATATGGTATACCCATACCCTGGTGTTACATAAACAGTCACACCTTCAATAGGCACACAATCCTAACAGTATGATTGAAAGGGTGCACAGCCACGGCAAATCTATCCTCCCAGTGCTTGATTCCTGAAATCGTGAGTGTTGCAGCCAGTACATATACACACATATGTATACATACACACACACACACACACACATATATATATATATATATATATATATATATATATATATATATATATATATATATATATATATATATATATATATATATATATATATACAAAACAACCACTCTGAAAGAATAAAGAAATTCCAAGCGCTTTCGTGACTACTCACATTATCAAGGAACTATGAAAGTAAAACATCCAAGGAAGGTATATAAGGGGTCTGGCCAACACCTCACTATCAGATCCCACAACGGTTAAACACCTGACGCGCGCCGGCCCAACTGGACAGATCCTTTGCACAACCCACCAACAAACTATTCTACCCAAGAAAATTTTAAAAATTATTATTTGTCCAGTGTATTATTAAATTCTTCCCAAATTCTATTAATTATAAATGGATCTAATTTATATAAACCAAAGGAAATATTCATATTATTGTCAAAACTGCTTTTTATGAAACAAGATTCAATTATATTCCTGTCGGCCATGGACTTGCTTGATACTACTTTCTCAACATTTTGAAAATCAATTGGATGGTTAAAATCTCTTACATGAATAAATAGAGCATTGGAATCTTGTCCAGTTCCAATGCTATATTTATGTTGTTTTAATCTTAGTTCGAGATTTTTACCAGTTTGACCGTAATAAACTTTATCGCAAATTTTACAAGGAATCTTATAGACACATCCATCAGCATTTTGGGGGGAATTCTTTATCAAAAGTTTTTTTTACTGTATCAAGATTTTTTAATACAACTTTAATATTAAAAGTCTTAAGAAGAGAAGGCATATCAACCAAGTTTTCATGGTAAGGGAGAACCAACATATTTTTAGTTGAATAAGGCTGGTTGTCCCTTTTTGGATTGTAAAAAGTATTTCTAGCAACTTTAAAAGATTTATCAATTACATTTCTTGGGTATTTTAAATCATTACCTATTTCATAAATTTTGGATATTTCCTCATCTATGAACTCAGGACTACAAATTCGTAAAGCTCTCAAAAACATTGATGAGAAAACAGACAGTTTGACTCTATCTTGATTCGAAGAATAATAGAGGACATAGGAACAGTTATTTGTAGGTTTTCTGTAAATTTTAAATTTGAATTCATTATTACCCTTAATAATTAAAACATCTAGAAAAGGCAATGAGTTATTTTCTTCAAACTCAACAGTAAAGTTTATAGAATGGGCTAAGCTATTTAATTTTCCAAGGAAATGGTGTATATCTACATTTTTGGGCATAAGACACAAAATATCATCCACATATCTGAACCATTTAGCTCTATTAGGGAGGATTGTGTTAAGCAACCTTGTTTCAAAAAATTCCATGTATAGGTTACTAAGAACAGGTGAAAGAGGATTTCCCATTGCCATACCAAACTTCTGAGTGTAAAACTTATCATTAAATACAAATTTTGCATCAACAATGCAAAGTTTAATAAGTTTAATGATAGTAGGAACTGGCAATGGTAAATCATAGTTAACGAGTTCTTCAGATAAGAAACTTAATAAATCATCAACAGGAACTTTCGTAAACAAGGAAGTAACATCAAAACTAACAATGTTAAAATCATTTAAGTCAGTCAAGGAGCTTAATTTATCAACTAAGTCTATGTTGTTTTTAACATTAAAGTTAGAAATTTTGCCAACAATAGGGCTCAAAATATCAACAAGCCATTTGGATAATTTATATGAAACACCCTATGGAGCTAATAATTGGTCTGACTGGATTCCCTGGTTTGTGTATTTTTATTAGTTTGGTATGGCAATGGGAAATCCTCTTTCACCTGTTCTTAGTAACCTATACATGGAATTTTTTGAAACAAGGTTGCTTAACACAGTCCTCCCTAATAGAGCTAAATGGTTCAGATATGTTGATGATATTTTGTGTCTTATGCCCAAAAATGTAGATATACACCATTTCCTTGGAAAATTAAATAGCTTAGCCCATTCTATAAACTTGACTGTTGAGTTTGAAGAAAATAACTCATTGCCTTTTCTAGATGTTTTAATTATTAAGGGTAATAATGAATTCAAATTTAAAATTTACAGAAAACCTACAAATAACTGTTCCTATGTCCACTATTATTCTTCGCATCAAGATAGAGTCAAACTGTCTGTTTTCTCATCAATGTTTTTGAGAGCTTTACGAATTTGTAGTCCTGAGTTCATGGATGAGGAAATATCCAAAATTTATGAAATAGGTAATGATTTAAAATACCCAAGAAATGTAATTGATAAATCTTTTAAAGTTGCTAGAAATACTTTTTACAATCCAAAAAGGGACAACCAGCCTTATTCAACTAAAAATATGTTGGTTCTCCCTTACCATGAAAACTTGGTTGATATGCCTTCTCTTCTTAAGACTTTTAATATTAAAGTTGTATTCAAAAATCTTGATACAGTAAAAAAAAGTTTTGATAAAGAATTCCCCCCAAAATGCTGGTGGATGTGTCTATAAGATTCCTTGTAAAATTTGCGATAAAGTTTATTACGGTCAAACTGGTAAAAATCTCGAACTAAGATTAAAACAACATAAATATAGCATTGGAACTGGACAAGATTCCAATGCTCTATTTATTCATGTAAGAGATTTTAACCATCCAATTGATTTTCAAAATGTTGAGAAAGTAGTATCAAGCAAGTCCATGGTCGACAGGAATATAATTGAATCTTGTTTCATAAAAAGCAGTTTTGACAATAATATGAATATTTCCTTTGGTTTATATAAATTAGATCCATTTATAATTAACAGAATTTGGGAAGAATTTAATAATACACTGGACAAATAATAATTTTTTAAATTTTCTTGGGTAGAATAGTTTGTTGGTGGGTTGTGCAAAGGACCTGTCCAGTTGGGCCGGCGCGCATCATGTGTTTAACCGTTGTGGGATCTGATAGTGAGGTGTTACCTGGAGGTTACCTGGAGGTTATTCCGGGGATCAACGCCCCCGCGGCCCGGTCCACGACCAGGCCTCCCGATGGATCAGGGCCTGATCAACTAGGCTGTTACTGCTGGCCGCACGCAGTCCGACGTACGAGCCACAGCCCGGCTGATCCGGCACTGACTTTAGGTATCTGTCCAGCTCTCTCTTGAAGGCAGCCAGGGGTTTATTGGCAATTCCCCTAATGCTTGATGGGAGGCTGTTGAACAGTTTTGGGCCCCGGACACTTATGGTGTTTTCTCTTAGTGTACCAATGGCGCCCCTACTTTTTATTGGCGGCATTTTGCATCGCCTGCCCAGTCTTTTACTTTCGTAGGGAGTGATTTCTGTGTGCAGATTTGGGACCATTCCTTCCAAGATTTTCCAAGTGTAGATTATGATATATCTCCCCCTCTCCCTCTATCTCTCCCTTATATACCTTCCTTGGATGCTTTACTTTCATAGTTCCTTGATAATGTGAGTAGTCACGAAAGCACTTGGAATTTCTCTATTCTTTCAGAGTGGTTGTTTTGCATATTCTGAAATCACCTGTTTACTGTGATCTTATTGCATATATATATATATATATATATATATATATATATATATATATATATATATATATATATATATATATATATATATATATATATATATATACACATACAAAGCCCCCACACGCCCTTCCACCCCCCCCCCCCAGCATTGTCCCTCATATAAGTGAATGCCACACAAATATGTTTTGCATTGATTACATACAATACTATTATTAAATATTAAAAACGTGTGTCCCCCCCCCCAAAAAAAAAATACAAACGCCTTAACAGATGAATGCACCATTCGCCTGTGCGTAAAAGGGAACAGGTATTTTGTTCCAGGTGTTAAACCATACCACTAAACTTCATACCTAAACCACTAATTTTACAACAATGCAAATATACAAGTATGTAGGGTCACAGCGCCCCACAACCAATTTCATTGAACAGCAATTAAATTTAACATGGGTATAAAATTAACACAGTACTTTTTATAAATTTTCACATAAAGTATAAATCATCACAAGGCCCATAACATTATATAAACCACCAGAACAGATGCCTAAGCCACCAATCCCTGACAGTGAGTGTAATAATTATCCAGTTACCAAAAAATGTATATATATGACTTACATGTGGAACTAAAGTGAAATCAGGGTGACTGGCCGAAAAAGATGAATTAACCCGCAAGGAACACAACCAGGTCACAAATTGATGCCCTCACATACCCACTCACACATCACATACAACACAACCTTACCATGCCCACCATTCACTAAAGGAGACCTGCCCCTTGCCCGCCCCCCTGATCCCGGAGGAGTTTAGCCACAGAGAGGTTACGATAACCCTCCGAGAAACTGGACTCCCAACGCCCCCCATAGATTAATCTGTTCCTACACATTGTTCTATAGAACCTTGCTGCTAACGCTTTTATCCTCAACTGCCCTTTAATCTCCCTCATTCCCCAAGAAACATGCAAATAATCTGCCATAACATACATCAAAGCCCTTCCCACTTCTCGTGATACCCCACTGACATCCATCGACAAGGTCCTAAGAAACGACCAACTCCCCCCCCCCCCCCCAACAGCCTGATAACACCCGCCATCCAGACCCTCACCCCCCCAAAGACGGGCAAAAATATACCACATGATAGGCGGTTTCCTCCTCCCCACAGAACAAGCATGTTGCCTCCCTCACCAACCCCATTTTATGCAATACATGCTTGGATGCTACTACCCCCATGAGGAAATGGTATACCAACTCCCTGACCCTTGCTGGTATCCTAAGCAGCCTGAACTCCCTCCATATCACCTGCCAGTTATACATGGGGTACACGGCAACCCCCTGTAAGACACCCCTTCCCCACACCACACCCACCAACGTTTTAATCCTCAAAATTGAAACCTGTCGCACTGTCAACAAGAACCTCAGCAAATCCTCGCAATTCCTTAAGTCCCTGCCACTCCACCAGTTTCTAGCATCCCTCATCACCCTATCCACCCTAACACCCCCCTCCTCCCCACCCTAAGATACCTCTGCTTAATATATAAGGCCATCACCCTAGGCCCCAAAGCCAACAATCCTAGGCCCACCCGTTTCACCTCCGTCATAACCACCTCCTTAGACAACCAGGCTCTCCCAAACCCCCACACAAACCTCAAAACCCTCCTCTGTATTTCCTGAATGTCCTGCGCCTGCAAAGGGAACATCTCTGCCACACCCCATACCTTACTATACACCAGCGAGTTAATAAGAAAAGCCCTCTGCTGTAATGCCACTTCACTAACCCTCAAACCTTTAAGCTTGCCTATAACCCTACTCGTGACTAGTTCAGAGTTGATCTTCCTGCACTCCTGCACCTCCGCCATATACCATATCCCACAAACCCTAAGTCTGTCACCAACTGTCCATCCCATCTCCTCCCCCAATCTCCCCCCAACCCAAGCCCCTACCTCCAACAACCTCGACTTTGCAAGATTAACTTCCATACCCGAAACATCCCCAAAACTCTTAATCACCTCACCCACCCTTCTTAAAGCCCCCCCCCCCACTCATTACTAGAACAGTGGTGTCATCAACATAACCTACAATTCCCTCCATGCATCCCTCCCTCTACCCCCCGCAATTCCTCCTCCACAGCCTCAAAGAAAGGATGCTGCACACATGCAAAGAGCAATTGTGAGAGTGGGCAACCCTGCCTTAAGCCCTGTTCCATCAGCACCGGCTCCCCCAGCCTTCCATTAACCTGCACCCTCATGACTGCCCCCTCATATAGAGTGTGCACCCATCTCACTACCCCCCCCTCCAAAACCCAACTTCTCCAAACAGACCCATAAAAATTTCCTCTGCACACAGTCATAAGCCTGCGCCCAATCCAAACCTAGGATGCCCCCTCCCAGGCAGTTCTCTATAAAATCCCTTATCCTACTGTGCCCATTCTTCATGCTTCGTCCTGGTATCCCATACTGACCCCTATGTATGACAGCCCCAATTACCTTCTTTAATCTATTACCCAATATCTTCACAAAAATTTTATAATCTGAACACATTAATGACAACGGACGATAATCACCCAAACCCTTCTCCTCTCTCCCCTTCGGCACCAAGACAACAACCCCAGTTCTCTGTGTTCACCACATCCTACCACTATTCAACATATAATTCAGAACTGCCACTAGGCACTTCCTCAGACTCTCCCAATGTGCTCTATAAAAATCATTATATAAACCATCTATTCCCGGTGCCTTCCCCTGACTCAACCCATTCACCACCTCCTCCACCTCTGCCTCCTTAATGCTGCCCTCCAACATGTCCCGGTCCCCATGCCCCAAACCCAGATGAGCCCCGATAACCCCAAATGAATCCAACCCAACAACCCCTTCCCTCCTCTTCCATTTCTCCCGAAACCAATAATCTGCATACCTACTGATACTGTCTGTATCAGAAAGACCCTGACCCTGCACATAACCCCCCCCCTCCCCCACCACTAAATGTGCCACAGTAGTCCTCAACTGTCTGTCCTTGAATTTCCTTAGTACATATCCGGATGGCCTGTCACCTTTTAAGACGTCCTCCAAGCCTGCCCTGACTCTGAGTGCATCAAACCATTCGTTATGAATCTCCACTAAACGACTTCTAAGTTCCCCCATAACACCACTCACACCTTCCCTACCCCCCCCCCATAACAATCATTCAACTGCCCCTCTAAGTAATTCTACAATCCAAACCACCAGCGTACCCGTTCCCTGCCACGCGCCTTGAAAAATCCTGCAATCTCTACCTTTGCATACAACTCCCACCAATCTAGCAAATTCACATCCTCATCCCTAGCCTCCCAAAAACCTTTCCACCAGTCCTGAAAGGACAAACCTAGATCCTCCTGTAAAAGCCACACATTCAATTTCCAATAACTCGGAAATATACGCGGAATACCATCTACCCTAAGGTCAGCCAACACTGCCCTGTGATCAGACAAACCTACATCAATAGTCCTAACCCTCTCCACACCCATCCCCTGCATAACATAAATCCTATCCAACCGTGCTTCATAACTCCCCTGCACATAGGTGTGTTCCACCTGATACCCCCCCTGCCCACCACATCAACCACCCCCACATCCCGTAAAGCATCCCTTAAAACACTCAACACACACCCCGCACCCCTAGGTATCACATCTCCATGCCGAATCACACAATTCCAATCTCCTCCAACTATCGAAATAGCAGGTAAACCCCTGAGATAGTAGAACAAAACTTCCCTAACAAAGTCTGCTTTTACCCTCATATTACTAATTGCAGGCATATAAACCCCCACAAAACATGCCCTACTCTCCCCCCAATACCCATCCACCCGAACAACCCTCCCCCCTCCCCCCTCCTCCCACCCCATGACGCGCAATGGGCTGGTCTCCTGTACCAATACAGCCACTCCTCCCTTAAAATGCAAAGCCAAACTTACAAACATCTTATATCCCCTCAGTTGCAATTCACATCCTGACCTATGGTTATGCTCTTGCAAGAAACAAAAGTCCACGTCATACCTTCTCAAAAACCACTCCAACCAGACCCTTTTGACTTCATTCTTGAGACCATTAACGTTTAGAGTCACACACCTGAATGTTCAAGGAAAGGCGGCTTACCTCTGTGCCGCTGTGGCTTGCTCACACTCCCTTTTAAGCTGCTCACACTCCCTTTTAAGCTGCTCACACTCTCCTTACCATTCTTCTTAAGCAGACCCCCCACCCCCCTGACCCACCCCACCCGATTTTCCCTGTGCACCCCCCCCCCTGTAGTGGTTTTCCCTACCACATCTGCCCATGCCTTCTTACCTGGTCTCTGCCCAGGTGTCAATACTTCGTCCAATTCAGACGACCCCGCAGGCCGCTTCCTAGAGCTGCCACCCAAACTCATATCTTCCTCAGGTACATCCTCCCGATATACCTCAGCTACCACAACTGTTTCCTGGCCTCGCTCATCCAAGACTTCCACTTTCCCCTGCAGCCCTTCCATCTTCTGCACATCACTGGACCTTCCATCTAGGTCCTCTCCGACCAAAGCATCCTCCAAGAAATCCTGTAGCACAGACTCCAATAACACCTCCTGCGTCGACGTTGCCCCTCCCTCCACCGCCACAGGCCTTGGTGGAACCTCACTAGCCTCCTCTGGGAGTGTGACACACATCCCCAGCAGGTCCCCCTCCTTCTCCATCTCCTCACTCCAGAGAGCCGTCCCATTCCTTGCCATTACCACCGTACTCGGCTGTCGTTCCTCCTCCAAAAGGGTTGGCACACTTGGGGCAGCTCTACGTACACATTGCACCGCCATGTGCTCATACGAGTCACAAAGACGGCACATCCTCCTTTGCCCTGCGTAATGCACATAGACTTGAGTTCTGTATCCAGTCAACAGAACATATGAAGGTATAGGCCTCTTCAATGTCATCTTGAGGGTGTAGGAACCTTCCGGGAGGCCTTCATATGGGCCATCCCTCCATACCCCTCCTCTAGCCTCATGAACAACACTGTAGTCACTGAAGACATCCTCAATTCCAAACTTCGTTGCCTCAAACGGTACATTCCATACCCTAACCCATGTGAAGTATGTAGACACATCATGCATACACACCTCCACCGTCGAGTTAAGGCACATCCTTCGTTCCTAAATAACAAAAAAAGGCACAATACCGTGACTGGAATGATACACAAATAACCCGCACATAAAAGAGAGAAGCTTACGACGACATTTCGGTCCGACTTGGACCATTGACAAAGTCACACAGTGTGACTTTGTCAATGGTCCAAGTCGGACCGAAACGTCGTCGTAAGATTCTCTCTTTTATGTGCGGGTTATTTGTGTATCCTTCGTTCCTGGTACTCAGCCACCATACTACTGTAGAAACTGGCCCTCATAAACTTCACGAAGACTTCTCAAACCATTGAGGGCAACACCATACAGCTCCTCATTAGGGACGCCATAGAGATCTCTAATAATAGCTGGAAGGAGCACATTCATCGTAGCAGTGCTCAACGATCCCTGTATCAGCTCGATGCAAACAGCGTTAACCCTCCTGCCGGCACGATCCGCCATCTTGGAACACTGAAAACTGCGCAGAAACCAGTTGATTCAGGAGCTACTGCGCAGCCTGTCCGCACGGCCCGAGAGCGATGTGGACAATAAAATAAAAATAACAAAGTTATACAAAAAAAAAACTGATTTGCAAGAGCTCAAAAAACATTCGTTGTTCCGAATAGTGACATTTGCGATTATCGGTACAGTTTTTTTTTTCCTCGATTTTTTTTCCAAATACTGGATTTTACAAAAAAAATGTGTATCCGAATACAGAGGTTCTACTGGTTCTTACCTGGTTCGACACCCTCAGTACTTTATTAATATCTCCTTTATTTATGCCCGTCATCCACTTCGATGATATCTCCCCTCATTATACGTCTCTCCAGAGAGTGGAGATTTAAGGCTTTAATTCTATCTTCATACGGGAGATTCCTTACACAGTAAATCATTTTAGTTATTCTTCTCTGTATGTTCTCATTGGAGAACATACAGAGAAGAATGACTAAAATGATTTTCTGTGTATATTGCTTGTTAAAATAACTACCCAATTCCCCCCCTTTCTTTATTATTATTATTATATTTTTGAACTTTTCCCACAGTATCTTCTTTTTGATAAGACTAATTGGTATTCAAACATTTACTGTAGCATCAAACAGATAAGGTATCAACTCCCAATATGGCATTATTCGGGTCACATGTGTCACTCACATCTCACTCTGCCTATATATACTGTCTTTTTAATCTCTGTTAGAATAAAGAAATGGTTATGCCTATGACCATAATTTTTAAAGGGGTGGACCGGTAAGCCAGCAGAAGGCCTCGGTCAGATAACCAAAAGCTCCAACGGCGGGTCATCTGACTATGACCCGCGTCAGGAAACACTTGTCCTGTTTCCTGGCGAACCTTACCTAACCTAACCTCTGTTAGAAGTGATTAAGGTCCCAAGACCGAAACGTTTTCTAATAAATGTCCTAGTGTTTGCTCGCATGTCTTTATAATCCACTCTGAATATTGTTAGAATAATGAAAAAACTTGCCGAATACCTGACGATTATTAAAGCTTTCACATTTATAAGTAAATTTATTCAGGTATACACAAATACAGTTACATAGATCATACATAGCAGCATATGTGTAGAGAACCTGGGATAACCCCTAAAAGAGTCAACTGATTTGTTTCCACCTTTATATATTACAAACATTACAAACTCCTCCTAAAAGCCGAGCACACATCAAACATCAACGTACAAAGACCAACTGCGCAGCGAACGAGAATTTCGCGGAACTCCATGACTTTGAAAAGCTGCAATTAGTAGCTGACAAGCACGCACTGAGACAGTACAAGGCGAGGCTACACCATCATAGTCTATGTGGCAAGCTTATTGTAATTACCGTACTTTGGGTTTTCATCTCCCGAGGCACCGTATAACCTTTACGGTTCTAGCTCTTTACTGGTTTTCGTTTACCAGCTATATTATGTAAGAACATAAGAAAGAAGGAACATTGCAGCAGGCCTACTGGCCCATTAAAGGCAGGTCCAAGTCTCCTACCGGCGTAAGTCAATGCGGACCTGGCTAGCTTGTGCTACTAGGTCAGATGCCGTGCTCCTTCATTAAGTGAATGTGAGCTGACCTAACTAGGTTAGGGCATTGGCTTACGCCGGTAGGAGATTTGGACCTGCCTCGCATTGGCCAGTAGGCCTACTGCACTGTTCCTTCTTTCTTAGGTTCTTATGTTAGGTCAGGTCACATTCACTTAGGAAAGGAACACGTCATCTAACCTAATAGCACAAGCTAGTCAGGTCCAACTCACACCCACCCTCACCCATTCATGTATTTATCTAACCTATTTTTAAAACTACACAACGTTTTAAAGCCTCTATAACTGTACTCGGGAGTTTGTTCCACTCATCCATAACTCTATTACCTAACGGAGGAAAGGAATTACAATGAGATCAACAAGTTAGGTACATGTATCAAGCAGTTTACTCTATTACTTTTCCATGACTCATGAAATCGTAATGACACGATTGCAAACAAACCATACCACGGCCGGGATTGAACCCGCGGTCATAGAGTCTCAAAACTCTAGTGGTCTAGTGGCTAACGCGACGGGCTGGAGTTTTGAGACTCTATGACCGCGAATTCAATCCCGGCCGGGGTATGGTTTGATTTACTTTTCCAGTCGTGTGCACTGAGCACAGCGACCGAAACATATCCAGTTCTTCACACTAGTTGTAACAGTTTAATGAGCAATAACAATAAATGCAAATTTAAAGAAATTTTTTTTAGGTGGGAAGGGGAATTCAGTTATTGGCCCAAGGAAAAAGTCCCTGACCCTCCCTTGACTCATGGTTCCACCCCTGACCGCTACTTACCCCCCAAAAGCCCCAGTCCTCTCCTGTAGGAAGCGAGTAGTTTGTAAGACATTCTATATTGCGGTAGTGACCAGTTCATACATGAAGTTATTACACAGACCATAAAAGCCTAAGTATAAACCACAAAAAAATGAAAATAAACGAAGAAAATAAATCTGGCAACGCAGTTGGATACCTGTTTATGATTGGGCAAGCAACCACCCTGGCCACTGGACATAACTCTCTCAGATCACCCAGCCACCGACACACCCTGGCCACTGGACATAACTCTCAGATCACCTAGCCACCGACACACACCCTGGCCACTGGACATAACTCTCTCAGATCACCCAGCCACCGACACACCCTGGCCACTGGACATAACTCTCAGATCACCTAGCCACCGACACACACCCTGGCCACTGGACATAACTCTCTCAGAAGACCTAGCCACCGACACACACACACTTGTGTGATAAACGAGCGAATCATGCAATGATTTATGATTATTTGAAAGGGCCATCGGGTTATTTCTCACCAAGGCTGTTGACGGAGTTGATGAGTTGCAGTTACATCATATATGGCCTTCATGGCGGCTAGTGCTCAAGGACTTACCCGCCACGGGTCCACATGAACACTCTTATCTCAACCCACTCAACAACGAGAGGAACAACTTGTGTATGACGCTGATCAATTATCTTATTGAGATGACAAATTTTTTTTTAAATGCTAAATATATTTCGGTCACTACGCAATCCGATGAAGGTATTTCTGTGTTTTATAACGAGTCCCCGATGCCTCAATGCTCGCCACTGAAATTGTATAGTGTGGCATAAGTTGATAATGCAGCTAAAAATTAGCTTTTGAAGATCTGAATGGAATCAGAAGAGGCATTTATAAATCATCATAAGGAAACTAAAACTTTTTTTTTCAATAAAAATAGTAAATTAGGATTTACTAGTGGATTTACCAGTGGACAGTTAGTTTAATATGTTTATTATGCACCCCATACCCATCCTGTGGGCGGTAGTCAAAAGATTACAGAGGTACATAATTGGTCCAGGGACTGGACTCCAAAGTTTTGATGGCTGAACTAGGTACAAGGTAATGAACTCACAAGTTACAAAGGTAATGAATACTGTAAGAATGGTTACTTACGTTTATACATGGCTACAATCATGAACAAATTATAGTGTAATGAGCAATTCACACTTCCACACCCGGTCACAACTGTAGTGAGTTATTGGTGCAAATATTGATTGTTGAGTCACACACACACACACACACACACACACACACACACACACACACACACACACACACACACACACACACACACACACACACACACACACACACACACACACACATACACACACACACATACACATACACACATACACACACATACACACACACACACACACACACACACACACACACACACACACACACACACACACACACACACACACACACACACACACACACACACACACACACAGTGGGCAACGGTAAACAATATGATGTTCAATGAGGACAAATTCCAACTACTCCGTTATGGAAAACTGGAGGAGATAATAACTAGAACAGAGTATACTACTGACTCCGGCCATACAATAGAGCGGAAAAATAATGTAAGGGACCTGGGAGTAGTAATGTCTGAGGATCTCACTTTCAAGGATCACAACAGTGCCACGATCGCACGTGCAAAGAAAATTATAGAATGGATAATGAGAACGTTCAAAACGAGAGATGCCAAGCCAGTGATGATCCTTTTCAAATCACTTGTTCTCTCTAGGCTGGAATACTGCTGTACATTAACATCTCCATTCAAAGCAGGTGAAATCGCAGATCTAGAGAATGTACAGAGATCCTTTACTGTACGTATAAGTTCTGTCAAGCACCTTAACTACTGGGAACGCTTGGAAGCACTTGACTTGTACTCGATGGAACGCAGGAGGGAGCGATATATCATAATCTACACTTGGAAAATCCTGGAAGGAATGGTCCCAAATCTGCACACAGAAATCACTCCCTACGAAAGTAAAAGACTGGGCAGGCGATGCAAAATGCCCCCAATAAAAAGTAGGGGCGCCATTGTACACTAAGGGAAAACACCATAAGTGTCCGGGGCCCAAGACCGTTCAACAGCCTCCCACCAAGCATTAAGGGAATTGCCAATAAACCCCTGGCTGCCTTCAAGAGAGAGCTGGACAGATACCTAAAGTCAGTGCCGGATCAGCCGGGCTGTGGCTCGTACGTTGGACTGCGTGCGGCCAGCAGTAACAGCCTGGTTGATCAGGCCCTGATCCATCGAGAGGCCTGGTCATGGACCGGGTCGCGGGGGCGTTGATCCCCGGAATAACCTCCAGGTAACCTCCAGGTAGCTCAAATATAAAGCAAACCTTTCAAGGATACGATAAAAGACCAGTATCTTAAATTACACAAGCACATTAAACTTGAAGCCAATTGAAAGTTGTATTATAAAGTTACCAGCTAAGAAGTGTAGAAGCTAAACAGTTGCAACGCAAACCATACCCCGGCCGGGATTGAAGGGGGCCGTAGGGCAAAATCTGTAACTCTGTTGTTTACCGTCCGATTTTCTCCAGTTTTGGTGCACAAGACAAAGTGTTTTCACTCTTTCTTGAAAATATTTATCAAAAATATACCTCAAACAACAACTGAGAAAAGACTGATTTACTGAAAATACCCTTGTGGCCAATTTTTCTCTTATATGGGACTACGTAAGGTTGTTTGGACACTTGGTGCCGAGAGAACAATGCTTATACTAATTTTCTGTTACTCCTTTTCTCTAAATAAACTTATCCTTATTTCACAAAAAAATAAAGTTTGTTAGTTCCTGGAATATTGCAAAAAAATCTGCCCTTTACTCCCACATAACTCCCAAAGTATTTGGAATATTTCCAAAAATTGATAACCGCAAAATAGAGAAATCATTATTCTACAACTTTTGTGAGTATTATATTCCATTTAATTCAGTAATAAAGGAAGAATTTTGGACATTAGGTGAATAAGTTACTTCCGAGATATCGGCCGGGAGCGCCGGCCGGCCCCCGTCTCAAAAAAAAAAAAAAAATCGCGAAAATCGCGTTTGTTTGGGTGTATTTCTTAGTAAACTGATGTTTTCTAGTGCAGTTATCCTCCAAACACCGTTTTCTCTTACTCAGAGTCCAAAGAATACGATATGGAGAGGTGTAACTCAAATAATATAGAAATATTCCCGATGGTCTTTCGCCATATTATTGCTTATTTTATTCAGTCTAGAGTATATAACATGTTTGTATGTTATTTAGAGTGTTTATTATATCATATTAGATCAATTCTGATAGACAAATAAGCCGTAGAGTTGATATATAAGCGTAATAATGAGTGATTCCTGCTGGCACCTCGGGAGCAGGAACACTGCCGAGCGTTCCCGTCTGGTTCCCGGTTGTCTCTAAGTCTACGGATAAGTCCCGCCTACTGTTTTATGATGCCAAATAGTCAGTTATTATATTAGAAAGAATAATGCAAGAAAAAGCGATAAAAAACAAGAAAAAACTCCAAAAAATATACGGGCCGTGAGCAGACTCGCTACCAACATCGTCGTCACCATACCTGATATAAATGACTATAATTTCTTGTAGAAACGTCGTAGAATATTCATTATGGTACCATTGTGTTGCCAAAGAGTTGAGCTATTTTTCAGTATATATAACTCAATTTCCATATTTTTTCGATTTTTCGGTGAGCGCGCGCGGAAATTTGCCCTACTGCCCCCTGAACCCGCGGTCAGAGAGTCTCAAAACTCCAGCCCGTCGCGTTAGCCACGAGCTGGCAACGCTCAGAAATTATCGTACGAAAAGCAGCATTTTATTTTTTATCCAGTTTGCAAAAAGAGGTAAAGTGGGACCTACACACGCCAAAATCATTGCAAACTTTTCTCCAAAAAAGACTGATAACAGTAAGTTTTAAGTTTTATGTAAATATGTAAATGTAAATATACAGTAAGGGGCTTGGACTTCCAACAGGCGTACATGAGTGTGTTAGATAGGAGTGAATGGAGACGAATGGTATTTGGGACTTGACGATCTGTTGGAGTGTGAGCAGGATAATATTTAGTGAAGGGATTCAGGGAAACCGGTTATTTTATTATAGCCGGACTTGAGTCCTGGAAATGGTAACTACAATTCCTGCACTCTAAAGGAGGGGTTTGGGATATTAGCAGTTTGGAGGGATATGTTGTGTATCTTTATAGGTATATGCTTCTAAATTGTTGTGTTCTGAGCACCTCTGCAAAAGCAGTGATTATGTGTGAGTGAGGTGAAAGTGTTGAATGATGATGAAAGTATTTTCTTTTTGGGGATTTTCTTTCTTTTTGGGTCACCCTGCCTCGGTGGGAGACGACCGACTTGTTAAAAAAATATACGAATGTTTAACAGTGGTCTTAAAGGAACACAGATGTTACAGATACATTAAAGAACATTAAGTTGATTATTAACTAGGATAACCAAATATAGTCAAACACTGTGACTTATTTCTGATCAGAAGAGACATTTCCCGATTGTTTCACAGAAACCAATTTGATTAATAAAATTGACACATGATAACTTACACAACCCAACATCAAACTGCGTCTTAATAAGACCCACCAACGGTGAAAGTTTGAAGCTGATCGGAAAAGGCATTCATCACTGATATGATTCCAACGAACTGAAGCTTGTCAGGTAGTTCAATCGCTAGGGCATTCAGCCCACACACTGAGGACCGGGGATCTAATCCCCGGTACGGCTGGAAACATTAGGACGTATTTCCATAAGACACCTGCCCTCTCTGTTCACCCATCAGTAAAATAGGTGCCTGGGTATTAGTCGATTGGTGTGGGTCGCATCCTGAGACAAAATTTACCTAATTTGCGGAAAAGGCTGTGTATAACAAGGGGGCTTTCTATATAGTAGTATGTCATTGATGTCAGTTAGGTCTGTATACCTTGTAACTACCTACCTACCTGGAGGGTATTCCGGGGAGAGAACTTTCTCGTTACGAGAGAACTTTCTCGTTACTAGATAACTTTCTCGTTACTAGATAACTTTCTCGTTACTAGAGAACTTTCTCGTTACTAGAGAACTTTCTCGTTACTAGAGAACTTTCTCGTTACTAGAGAACTTTCTCGTTACTAGAGAAACATGAAAAACATCTATTAGAGGACAAGAGGAGATGGTGGACTGAGAGACGCAGTAAGAATGTAAATGATAGTCACCTGTGAAGTGTCCCCTGTACCCAACTGTGTCGTCATGTCCAACAAACGTCTGTTGTGTGGATCCACCAGATAATACTGGTTTGCATGATGTATTTTATGAATAAGTAATGCTAAGTATCCCAGGTTATCTACACATATGCTGTTATGTATGATAATCTATATAACTGTATTTGTGTGTACCTGAATAAACTTACTAACAAATTCAATATGATAGCGATTTCAGTACATCAAACTAATCTAGAAATGTATAAAAAAAATGATTTACAAGATGGGACAATAGTTACGGAGATTAGAATTTCACATCGAGTTTAAAATAATGTTTTGCGTTGCATTTTGAATTTATTTAAAGTTAAATTTTTTTCTTTGGCAGGCCATTCCAGATTTTGGGATCCTTTATTAGCATAGCGTTTTTACGCTGTCGTACACGTGGAATATAAAATAAAAAATTATTTCCAAAATAGTCCCCCCCTCCCAAGATTCTGTTGGAGTTCCCTTGGTTCTCTCTCGGTTCAATGGTTTATTGTCCTGAAGATTATAAAGTAAACAGTAGAATGCATGAATATCTTGAATGTTTAGTAAATTTAAATCTGTGAATAGGGCAGTTGTGTTGCTGGCATGTGATATAATTCTGACTGCCGAATATTTTCCGAATTTAAGGTTCAGTGTTAAACAGTTTTAAACGTAGATCAGGTTCCACGTTCATCATGTCTCTGTTTTTTGGTTTTACATAAAACAGCTGGGAGAAATCCTGCTCACATAAATGTAGTGGGGAATGATGACATTAAATATCTCAGTGCTTTGGATGCTAGTTCTGGGTACTCGTTTTTTACATACAACCAAAAGTCTGATAAGATGTACTCAAGGAAACTTAACCATTGTTCGATGGAAGTTTTGACATGTTTGATTCGGCAACCCATAAAATAAGACCAACAGTTTAAAAAAGCGTCTAAAATGGAAACGGCTTTGAAATTTTGGAAGTTTATCTTTATCAGCCTTATAGTAATTATACATTTTACACTGAAGCCTTTTGAAATTCTGAACTTAGATCATAGACCCCCAGTAATACCTCTGCGGACCCTCAAGGGGTCTGCGGACCACAAGTTGGGAATCAATGGTCTAGTCTATCTTCTAAATATTCTCCCAAATTCGTCCACAAACCAGTGCAACCTCTCTCCACAATCTCCTAAAAGAACTGTGGCATCGGCGAAAAGCAACTGTGACAATTCCTACTTAGTATTGAATTCTTTATCTTTAAATTCCACACCTCTCCCCAACACCCTAACATTCACTCATTTTACAACTCCACTGGACATATCTCTCTTAGAGTTATTTTAACCATGGTGATATGATGCTTCCCTGTCTAAGACCTACTTTTAATGGTAAATAATTTCCCTCTCTCCTGCATAGCCTGACTTGAGCCTCACTATCCTCACCTATTGTACATTTGCAATTTCTGCCACATTACTCCCCTATCCACCCTATCATATGCCTATTTTAAATCTTCAAAAAGCAACGAAAACTTACCAGCCTTTATCTAAATTTTGTTAACCTATACGCTTTAATGCCACACTCGAGCTGCACATCCCCTACCCTTCCTAAAACCTCCTTGTTCATCTGCGATCTTGAGATCTGTCGTATCCTTAATTCTTTCAATAATAACTCTACCATATATTTTACCTGGTATACTCAGTAGGCTTATTTTCCTATAATTCTTATTCTCTCTTTTATTCCACTTTCTTTTATACAAAGGAGCTCTGCACACTCTACGGTCAAAAGTGAAAGTACTGCTAATAAAATTATAATACAAGCTAATAATCGCGTACATACAACAGTACAAAACCAAACCAAACAGGTTTTGTTGTTTTTAACGTGACTCACGAAATCGTAATGACACGACTGTAAACAAACCATACCACAGGTGAGGTTAGAGCCCCACCCGTGGTATGGTTTGTTGTTTCTGGCTGAAAAGGCCTACTGTGTAGGCGAAAAATTTAACAATAAAGATGCCCAATTGTTGCTCATGTCTCTTACTCATCCACACAGGGCAGTATACTCAGAATAGTCAGGTGAGTGTCTGTATTTGCAGTGGTCAGCCTAGCTTACACTGGTCATGTAGTAAAGAATGAAACCAAGATAAAAAAAATAAAAAGACTCAGAGAGGGCATCGAAGGTACGAACTCTGGTGCACAGCGCTGGAAGGTGCACAACCCTGACATTAAACGAGGGGTTACATAAGAAAACTTGCATGTCGTAATGCATTTCGCAAAAAATACGTACCTAGAGTGACGGCTATACTTTTCTGACACAGCAACATGTAGCAAACACGCTACTCTACTGTTTGTGTCATTATTACGTGCAGGTGCCATTTAATTAATGATATACAGACCATTTCCAGTTTTGGTTTTTAAATAACTGTGTTTAAATCTTCAACATTGGCGTATCCTTTCCAGAAGAAGGTCAGGATTGTTATTAGAAAGTATACATGCCAATTTGCTAATTTTATTTTTTTTAAAATGGTGAGGTATTTTCTCGTAAAGTATCATGACTGTGCCTCATTTAAACTGATTCAGTCTTTAATGGCTGATGCGGTTGATAAGAAAGATTGCACCATGTAAGTTTAACCTGTGTATGTACAAGTTTGACAGTATAATAACATACCTGGAGTTTACCTGGAGAGAGTTTCGGGGGTCAACGCCCCCGCGGCCCGGTCTGTGACCAGGCCTCCTGGTGGATCAGCGCCTGATCAACCAGGCTGTTGCTGCTGGCTGCACGCAAACCAACGTACGAGCCACAGCCCGGCTGATCAGGAACTGACTTTAGGTGCTTGTCCAGTGCCAGCTTGAAGACTGCCAGGGGTCTGTTGGTAATCCCCCTTATGTGTGCTGGGAGGCAGTTGAACAGTCTCGGGCCCCTGACACTTATTGTATGGTCTCTTAACGTGCTAGTGACACCCCTGCTTTTCATTGGGGGGATGGTGCATCGTCTGCCAAGTCTTTTGCTTTCGTAGTGAGTGATTTTCGTGTGCAAGTTCGGTACTAGTCCCTCTAGGATTTTCCAGGTGTATATAATCATGTATCTCTCCCTCCTGCGTTCCAGGGAATACAGGTTTAGAAACCTCAAGCGCTCCCAGTAATTGAGGTGTTTTATCTCCGTTATGCGCGCCGTGAAAGTTCTCTGTACATTTTCTAGGTCGGCAATTTCACCTGCCTTGAAAGGTGCTGTTAGAGTGCAGCAATATTCCAGCCTAGATAGAACAAGTGACCTGAAGAGTGTCATCATGGGCTTGGCCTCCCTAGTTTTGAAGGTTCTCATTATCCATCCTGTCATTTTTCTAGCAGATGCGATTGATACAATGTTATGGTCCTTGAAGGTGAGATCCTCCGACATAATCACTCCCAGGTCTTTGACGTTGGTGTTTCGCTCTATTTTGTGGCCAGAATTTGTTTTGTACTCTGATGAAGATTTAATTTCCTCATGTTTACCATATCTGAGTAATTGAAATTTCTCATCGTTGAACTTCATATTGTTTTCTGCAGCCCACTGAAAGATTTGGTTTATGTCCGCCTGGAGCTTTGCAGTGTCTGCAATGGAAGACACTGTCATGCAGATTCGGGTGTCATCTGCAAAGGAAGACACGGTGCTGTGGCTGACATCCTTGTCTATGTCGGATATGAGGATGAGGAACAAGATGGGAGCTAGTACTGTGCCTTGTGGAACAGAGCTTTTCACCGTAGCTGCCTCGGACTTTACTCTGTTGACGACTACTCTCTGTGTTCTGTTAGTGAGGAAATTATAGATCCATCGACCGACTTTTCCTGTTATTCCTTTAGCGCGCATTTTGTGCGCTATTACGCCATGGTCACACTTGTCGAAGGCTTTTGCAAAGTCTGTATATATTACATCTGCATTCTTTTTGTCTTCTAGTGCATTTAGGACCTTGTCGTAGTGATCCAGTAGTTGAGACAGACAGGAGCGACCTGTTCTAAACCCATGTTGCCCTGGGTTGTGTAACTGATGGGTTTCTAGATGGATGGTGATCTTGCTTCTTAGGACCCTTTCAAAGATTTTTATGATATGGGATGTTAGTGCTATTGGTCTGTAGTTCTTTGCTGTTGCTTTACTGCCCCCTTTGTGGAGTGGGGCTATGTCTGTTGTTTTTAGTAACTGAGGGACGACCCCCGTGTCCATGCTCCCTCTCCATAGGATGGAAAAGGCTCGTGATAGGGGCTTCTTGCAGTTCTTGATGAACACAGAGTTCCATGAGTCTGGCCCTGGGGCAGAGTGCATGGGCATGTCATTTATCGCCTGTTCGAAGTCATTTGGCGTCAGGATAACATCGGATAGGCTTGTGTTAATCAAATTTTGTGGCTCTCTCATAAAAAATTCATTTTGATCTTCGACTCTCAGTCTGGTTAGCGCTTGCTAAAAACTGAGTCATATTGGGACTTGAGTAGCTCACTCATTTCCTTGTTGTCATCTGTGTAGGACCCATCTTGTTTAAGTAGGGGCCCAATACTGGACGTTGTTCTCGATTTTGATTTGGCATAGGAGAAGAAATACTTTGGGTTTCTTTCGATTTCATTTATGGCTTTTAGTTCTTCCCGCGATTCCTGACTCCTAAAGGATTCTTTTAGCTTAAGTTCGATGCTTGCTATTTCTCTGACCAGTGTCTCCCTGCGCATTTGAGATATATTGACCTCTTTTAGCCGCTCTGTTATTCTTTTCCGTCGCCTGTAAAGGGAGCGCCTGTCTCTTTCTGTTTTACATCTACTCCTCCTTTTTCTTAGAGGAATAAGCCTTGTGCATACATCGAGTGCCACCGAGTTAATCTGTTCTAGGCATAAGTTTGGGTCTGTGTTGCTTAGTATATCTTCCCAGCTTATATCGGTTAGGACTTGGTTTACTTGGTCCCACTTTATGTTTTTGTTATTGAAGTTGAATTTGGTGAATGCTCCCTCGTGACTAGTCTCATTTTGTCGGTCTGGGGCTCCACGCATACATGTCTGAACCTCAATTATGTTGTGATCTGAGTATATTGTTTTTGATATGGTGACATTTCTTATCAGATCATCATTGTTAGTGAAGATGAGGTCTAGTGTATTCTCCAGTCTAGTAGGCTCTATTATTTGCTGGTTTAAATTGAATTTTGTGCAGAGATTTAAAAGCTCGTGTGAGTGTGAGTTTTCATCAGAGCTGCCTCCTGGTGTTATTACTGCAACAATATTATTTGCTATATTCCTCCATTTTAGGTGCCTTAAGTTGAAATCCCCCAGGAGCAAGATGTTGGGTGCAGGAGCTGGAAGATTTTCCAGACAGTGGTCAATTTTTAACAGCTGTTCCTGGAATTGCTGGGATGTTGCATCCGGAGGCTTGTAGACTACCACAATGACTAGGTTTTGGTTCTCGACCTTTACTGCTAAAACTTCCACTACGTCATTTGAGGCATTAAGCAGTTCTGTGCAAACAAGTGACTCTGCAATGTACAGGCCAACAACCTTGAAATCATGGGATTCGGTATGATTGCTGGAGAATTCCTCTTCTAGAATTGGTGTGGTGTGTTTAGCTCAACTAAAAGGTTATGTTGTTAGTGGGCTTTGTAACCTCCAATTGGCCAATTTTATTAAACAAATTGTGATATTGATTTCCATTCAGTTAATGGAGATTGTCTTTCCTGATCTACTTCAAACCTCTATTTCTGCATTCCTTTTATGAGAAGAATAATACACTATATATTTAGGCTGCATATGTGTAAATTCGCCAATATAATAAGTTAATAACAATTAAAAAATGGAATTGAAATGTTAGCATTGTTATCACGCTGTCCAAATTTGCTAATTTTATCAAGCAAACTGGGATATCAGTTTCTGTGTAAAAACTGCAAAACACTTCTGATCACCTTGAAACTCAACACATATATTACACTTAGTGGAAAGTTCGAATTGACTTCAGCGTATATACATTTAAATTTGTCAGTTGTATTGAATAAATCGTGATATTGGTTTCCATGGGATTACTCGAGGCTGCCTCTTTATATCGGCTTCAAACTTTCAGTGCCGGCGTAAGAGGCAATTACGAATTGTAATTGGACTGTGTTGGCGACAATTTTCCAGTTTTATAAAATATAAAATGGGTATTATCACACAGCTTAGATCGCTAAGAATTCTCAAGTTAACACATTAAACTACAACTTTTATTCAATTCTACACACTCTTAATGTTTATGCAATTATTTTAAGCTTTTTTAAATGCTATTCTCAAGCACATCAAACATAGGTGACTTTCATTAAAGAACACTCTCTTGGTTTCCATAAAAAGATAATTAAGCCTCTACGGACATGACAATCCAGGATTCCTGGATGTGCAAGTAGTACGTAGTCGGAAATTTTTCGAAAAGAATAAAGAACCCCAATGGAAATAAGTCACTCTGACTTTTTTTTGGGTTATCCTAGGTTCTCTACACATATGCTGCTATGTATGATAATTCTATGTAACTGTATTTGTGTATACCTCAATAAACTTACTTACTTGCTTATATCAATAGGAGTTTCTTGGTGCCTCTCTGCGAGGAGTGTCGGGTTGTGCTGACGGTGCTGCCAATGGAAACCAGCAAATTTTTATTTGGGGGGGGGGGTTATCGTAGGTAATTTACACTATGTATGGTAATTGTACTTATGTGTACCTGTGCCTAGATAAACCTACATCTAATGTTGTAGATTTTTTTCCATCATTAGGTAGGTGTTGCTATGTATGTTGTTGTTAATACTATTATTATTATTATTATTATTATTATTATTATTATTATTATTATTATTATTATTATTATTATTATTTAGCGAAAGGTGGGTGCTGATGACCATTAGTAATTTAGTAGCATAAACAGTAAGAAGAAGAACCAGCAAGAAGTAGAAGCAGTAACAAGTAGAAGCAGTAACAAGTCCAAGAAGTAAGAAGTAAAAGCAGTAAGAAGTAGAAGCAGTAAAAAGTAGAAGCAGTAAGAAGTAGAAGCAGTAAAAAGTAGAAGCAGTAAGAAGTAGAAGCAGTAAAAAGTAGAAGCAGTAAGAAGTAGAAGCAGTAAAAAGTAGAAGCAGTAAGAAGTAGAAGCAGTAAAAAGTACCAGCAGTAAGAAGTAGAAGCAGTAAAAAGTAGAAGCAGTAAGAAGTAGAAGCAGTAAAAAGTAGAAGCAGTAAGAAGTAGAAGCAGTAAAAAGTACAAACAGTAAGAAGTAGAAGCAATAAGAAGTACAGGCAGTAAGCAGCACAAGCAATAATAAGTAGAAGCAGTAAGAAGTGCAAGCAATAATAAGTAGAAGCAGTAAGAAGTGCAAGCAATAATAAGTAGAAGCAGTAAGAAGTGCAAGCAATAATAAGTAGAAGCAGTAAGAAGTGCAAGCAATAATAAGTAGAAGCAGTAAGAAGTACAAGCAATAATAAGTAGAAGCAGTAAGAAGTACAAGCAATAATAAGTAGAAGCAGTAAGAAGTACAAGCAATAATAAGTAGAAACAACAAGAAGTAAAAGCAGCAAGAAGTGGAAGCAGCAAGAAGTGGAAGCAGCAAGAAGTGGAAGCAGCAAGAAGTGGAAGCAGCAAGAAGTAAAAGTAGAAGCAGTATAGATTATGACCGAGAGATGGCAGCAAGAGCAGCAGTGTGGCGAGCACTGGCAGCTGTCACCTGCTGCTGCTGCTGCTGTTGCTGCTGTCACTTCACTTCACTTGTGTTGACAACAAAACAGCTGGCCAGGGACCAACACTGTTTCTGACACATAAAGTCAAGGTAAATAATATTGTAACTTAAGTAGCTGAAAAATTGTTTTAATTAAGACAAACATATTGGGGTTAACTCCCTCTTATGTGCGTCTGGGGATTCCCCGCAGCCCGGTCTTAGACCAGGCTTCCTGGGTTAAGATAATACAGGATTAAGGAACCCATAGGATGGATGAAAAGGATGCAGGATTAAGAAGCACATAGGAGAGTAAAGGTTTGACTTTACTAACTGTAAGTTGAAGTTTGTACCAGTCGTCTTACGTCCTTGTGACTGATGGGTCGCATCCTGGGGGAGGGAATCAAGTAAGTTTATTTAAGTACAGGAGCTGTGAATCGACCCCTGTAACCACATATAGGTGAGTACAGATTTAGGGGATTACGATTATCATACATAGTAACATATATGTAAATTACCAAGGATAACCCCAAATAAAAATCAGGCAAAGTGACTTACATTCATTAGGATCCTTGTAATAGCTTATTTAAAACCTAGTTTTAAGATAAAGTGTAAACCAGGCATGATTATAACCTTAAAAATTATAACAGTTAAGTAACTCAACAGTGTAGGCAACGCTCTCGCCTAACACACATTGTGTCCGTGGTTCAATCCCCAGCAAGGGTGGAAACGTAATAATAATAATAATTTCTACAAGTATATTGTACAAGGTATACAGGCCTAGCTGACATCAATAACATGCTACTACATAGAAAGCCGCTTGTTATGCAGAGCATTTCAGGCAAATTAGGTCAGTTTTGTCCTAGGATGCGACCCATACCAGTCAACTAATACCCAGGTACCCATTTTACTGATAGGGAGCATAGACAACCAGTGTAAGGAAACATGCCAGGAATCGAAACCAGACCCTCGCCTGTGAAGCAAGAGCTTTAGGCACCAGGTCACGGGGCCAGTCTTCTCAGGATTAAGGTGATCACCTTAGTCTTAATGAATCTGAAGCATAGGCTGAAGATGCATGGATGCTTATGTAGGCGTTTTCCTGTTTTCCTTCACCTGTTTGCTAACCTCTGACCCAGCTCTTGGGCATAACCTACTTCCACTAGAGGATCTGCCCATGGTGATGATGCCTTCAGCTGCTGCACCACACTTGATGCCTGTGTAAGCATCTATCTTTCCTGTGCTTCAGATTCATCAAGAATAAGGTGGCAAATATATTTATCTAGGCTGCAGGACTGATTACCTCATCTTTGCTTTCTCCAGTTTAAACCTTCAGATACCTCTGTAATGAATTAATGAAACCACTGGTTCGCAAAACGCGTTCAGAATAAAGAGACCCAAGTGTTGCACATGTCTCATTTATGAACTTTACAGTATTGTGCACTATCATTGCTAGGAAATAAGGTGGACAGTCTCTGATGAAGAATATACCTCATTGGGTTGTCGTGGTTTACTAACCCTCCGGGTTAATAATACAAACAAAATCTTCATTAATCCTGCTAGAGTGCAGAAATAGTACACAAGGCATACTAGTAAAATACCTGGGAATTGAGCACTGAATTTGGCTTAAAATAGGCCTCAAAGTGCGCAAAGTTGTTATTGCATTAAGTGCTCCCTGACCTCTAACTTTGCGCCTGCATAATTCTATAAGTATTAAATGAAATTTTGCATTTCAGGTGTCATTACCTGTGGAAAGTCTTTACACTATTTTAGAAGATAAATTTTTTTTCAAAAAATGATGACACAGAAGTGCTTTCAATTTGGAGGTGGTGACAGTAAAAGGGTTAATGTGAAACTGACTTGAACATAGAATACTGTATTTCATTTTGAGTAGTGGATAATGACTGAACCAAGTACAGTATGATAACAAAAGAATTCTTGACCAAATATAGTATATATCATATTTGTATGCAGTTTAATTTTTCTTAAATTTCAGATTCTGCCTTCTTAAGATGGTGGATGATGTAACACGCAAGACTCTAGGTTCTATTCCTTTGTTACGGACAAAGGCAGGACCTAGAGATAAGGAGGCCTGGGTGACACGTCTTAAAGAAGAGTATCAGGCTCTTATTAAGGTATTGGGGATTATTGTATTCCAGGTGTATTGCATGATATTCCCAAACATGAATGAAGTAACTCTTACTAGCTGCATGTATAGTATACAATAGTATTTTACTAATTGACATACTGTGCATAAACTAGTTTTGTGTGACAAGGTAGCATGTATGAAGGGAGCCAGGGAAACTTGTTATGTGGACTTGAGTTTTGGAGGCAAGCAGTAAAGTGCCTACCCTATTGTGTGGTGGGAATGTTGCAGTTTATAGGGTCTTATGATTTGCAGTTATAATAGTAAAATTTAAAAAGTACTTAAGTGTTACAAGGTTGTGTTAGATTTTAAATTTTGCAAAGACCATAGTTATGAATTACATGCCAGTAGTTGATGAGAAGCTGTTTTAGATTATGACTTAAGTGCAATTTATTGTTTGTAAAAATAAGTTAAATTTGTTAATATAAGTGACAGTTCTGTATAAAAGGACTAAAGTGCAATAGATTGTGGTAGAGAAAAGCTGGAAAATTCTAGAAACATCCAGATAGTTCCTTCACTTTTCAGATAGCAGATAGCATTAGGTCTTCCTTCATGAATGAATGGTGCAGTATTCCACTTCTTGTAAATGTCATGCACTTTTTTTATTTAATGGTAATTGGCTTCAGATCCATCATGCTCACAAAATAGGATAAATTTAGGATTAATTTTTACATTGTCAGGGAACTGGTACAAATGATCACTTTGTCTGGACTTTAGGAGATAAGGTATTTTACAAATAATCTAACGTTTGACTAAATGTAACTTTTGAAATAATTTAGTGAATGCATTGCTAGTTCAATAAAAAAAATGGTAATTTTGATAACATATATTTACAGGTTGTGTGCTTCAGGCAAAATGTACCCAAGACAGACTTCACCACTTACAGTATTTGGCTGCTCTTGGTGGAGTGTTAGGTTAGATATGACATAAAAATACACTAGTATAATTGACTCACAGGGCAATGGCCAGCCAAGGTTTTCAAACACACCGCTGGCTTAAGAATAGTGGAACCCCCACTTTGCACTAAACCACTAAGATTTGCCCAAGTTATGAATGAAGGGCCAGCACTTGATGCCTAATGTGCTTGACTTCTTCAGTCATTAAATTAATGGAGTGATTTTTTTTTCCCAGCAAATATGGTATTGGTAGACTATTACTGCAAAAGTTATTCTTAAGATAGGGTCTTCTTGAATCATTGATTGTTATGTAGATAGCAGAATTGTGGGTAATGAGTATTTAATGTTTTAATGCTGTTTTTGTGAAAGGTATGCCTGGCTTGACTTAGCATAAGACCTGATCATTCTTGTGTTGAGGAGGCTGGGATACTGTATGCAACACCATAGCAAACAATGCTTTTTTGTATGTTTAAATAAACATTGAAATAAATACAGTATATACGTACAGGCATATCTCATTAATACAGCGCTCACTTCAGAGCACTTCGCTAATATGGCATCTTTCAATTATATTCATGTTTATTATTTTCAGTGCTTGCTTTGGCCGTAAGATGGTTTTCAGCAATTTTTTTTATTTAACATTATTCTTATTATTTTTGCATCTTTTTTAGGCCTATTGCTGCTTCACACTTAATAAGCGATAGTGTAAACATGTTTTTAGGCTTTTATATGCATTGGCAATTGAAAAAAAAAAGGCTGTGATTTGCTTTAAGGTGATATTCGCTTTATGGCAACAGTCTGGAACCTAACCTGCCGTATTAGTGAGGTATTCCTGCACTTAAAAATTGTGTTGTGTAAAAAGACACATTTTGTATAATATTATGTGAAAAGAGAAAAAACGAACGTAGAATTTTTATTTTAATATAGAGACTTTTTTTTTTTGTTTTCTGTGGGATTGAGAGTTTTGTAGACCCTTCTGCTGCTCTATTATTCTACCACCACCACTGCCACCAACAGATACCAACTACCACCACAACCACAAGTCTTTTGGTCTTTTCAGCTCTATTTTTTTTTTCACTCAGTTTTAAAAGTGATCCAGGATGAAGTAAAACTTAGTGTAAAAGTTCCTCTCTAAGTGTAACTTATTTGTGACTTGCTTCAACCACAGTATTGTGAATTTTATTCTTTTAAAACTTTGTTTTAATAGCATTTTTCTTAGGATAGTAATTTATTGTAATGTTTGTATGCCCCTGTGAAAGATGGAAATGCTGTAAAGTTGTTGAAATTATTGTGAGGCATTGCTTCATTATATTTGCAGTTTTGTTAATTTCATTATTGCACTCTATTACAGTATGTACAGAACAACAAAGATGCTGACAATGATTGGTTCAGACTAGAGAGTAATAAGGAAGGAACAAGATGGTTTGGCAAGTGCTGGTATATCCAAGATTTACTCAAATATGAATTCGATGTTGAATTTGATGTAAGTTTTACTCCTTGTTTTGATATAACATATACCTGGAAATTGTCTACACTGGGCTTAGCTTTGTATATAAACATGAAAAACTATTATTTTACATAATTAAGATCAACCTTGAACAATATATTTGCTTTTTGCATATTTTATCAATTGACAGTAAAATACGTATAGCTTTAAATTTAAAGAAGATACCTTTTAGTTATGTTTTGCTGCTTTATGATACTTTGTCATCCATCATTTGCATAAAAGCCTCAGTAAGAATAATCACTAAATCCCATCCCTGGCAACATACCCCCCCCCCACTCTTCATAGATCTAAACTTACTCCCTGTTCAGAACATCCACACTTACTACTGTGCAATCTACATCTACAGGACCTTAAATTCCAATATTAACCTTGACATAAAATGCTTTCTTGATAGTTGTGACAGAACCCACAGGCATAACACCAGACACAAACATCTCTATGACATTCCCTGTGTCCGACTAAACCTTTACAAAAATTCAATGTATGTCAAAGGCCCTAAAATCTGGAACACCCTACCTGAAAACTCTAGAACTGCAGACACATTCATCACCTTCAAAACTACCGTTAGAAAACATCTTATCTCCCTGATATACCCTGTTGACTAACTACATGAAAACCACCTGGTGGTTCACACTTACACATACTCACCCATTTGACTATAAGCATAGAAATACGAATCCTAATCATAAAATAATGAATCCTAACTAGTCATAAGTTTGCCTGTGATACTCCAATATAGAAACTATGTATTGTGTCAAAACAAAAGCATTCACATTGCTAAACTCACAAACTATGATTTAGTCACTTAGCCATAATGCCAACTTACTCCATAATTTGCAATATTTTAGAGTTAAGAATTAATCTAAGTCTGCCCGAAATGCCTAGCCATGCTAGGTGTCCTAGTGGCCCCCTCTGTAATTAGTATTTTATAGCATGTAAACCACACAATATCCAAAATCTGTAAACCCCGCATTGTAATCCTTATAGAGAATAAACTTGATAGATTGATAAATGAGGCATGTGTGATTCCTGTGCATGGTGATGTACCTGTGACCTGTTTTGAGAGTTTTTCTACCTTCACAGCCCAGCCTAGGGTCAGGTTTTTCTCTTGATTGCCTGATCAACCAGGCTGGTGCTGTTGGTGACCCACTTGTCTGCATAGTTATCACAGTCTGGCTGACATGGCACTCAGTGGAAGTGGTAGTCCAGTTTCTTATTGAAAGCCTCTTCACTTGTTAGAGCAATGTTATTAAAGGAAATATTTTGCCACAAGAGGTTTCTTCAGAACTGAGGAAGCCACTTGTAGTAAAATGTTAACTTTAATAAATGTCCTGAACTGTTACTGTCTTCTTCTTTCCACATTTTGTTGGTATCACCTTACCATTTACTTTCTAGTTCCTTGTGCTCCATTGCCATGTATCTCTGTAGCTCCTTCCTTTAGATACTTTCTCTCTGCCTAAAAAAATATTTTTGTTTACCATGCATTAGTTTTCTTGATATTGTGTTTTACATCATCGAAGACTGTTTTTCCCCCAAAATAAGTCTCTCAAATTTACCCAGCATCTTAGAGGCAAAGGTTAAATTGCTTATAGGCCTCAACCTAAGCCTAGAGAAGCATTTCCATACTAGACAGTAATCTAAGCTAAGGTGATGGAGTGAGATGGACTTTGGGTAGTATCAGTAGGCTAACTCGCCTGTTTACCATCAAACTACCTGGTAACAATATTTTTACTCGCCTCCAACGATCCTGATATTAAGGGAACATTATCAGATATAAGAGCAAGAGTAAAATTGTGGTATGTTAAGAGGGGTTCAAATAACGATACATACCGATATACAGTAGTAATACACAAGAACTGCCATTTGCATCCATTTGCATGCATTGAGACTGAGTAGAAAGGGAACACAGCCTCTCAGAACAAGAAACAGCTACACACACTGAGGAAGAGATAGTTGATTAGGATTTAGCAGATGCAGAATAATTATACCTGTATATTGGAGAGTGAGAGCAATGCATAATGTGCTATTTTTATAACTAATAATGTTAGCACATTTTTCAGTATGTTTCACATTAATTTAGCACATTTTTAACTCATTTTAGGCAAGTCTTTATTTTTTAAGAATTTAACCAGTCAGAATTGAAGGGGATGATCCTTGAAATCCCATCCCTGGCAACACCCCCCCCCCCCCCCACTCTTCATAGATCTAAACTTACTCCTTGTTCAGTACATCCACACTTACTACTATGCAATCTACGTCTACAGGACCTTAAATTCCAATATTAACCTTGACCTAAAACGCTTTCTTGATAGTTGTGACAGAACCCACAGGCATAACACCAGACACAAACATCTCTATGACATTCCCCGTGTCCGGCTAAACCTTTACAAAAATTCAATGTATGTCAAAGGCCCTAAAATCTGGAACACCCTACCTGAAAACTCTAGAACTGCAGACACATTCATCACCTTCAAAACTACCATTAGAAAACATCTGATCTCCCTGATACACCCCGTCAACTAATTACACGAATACCACCTGGTGGTTCACACTTGCACTCACTCACCCATTTGACCATAAACAGAAATATCAATCTCAATCTTAAAATAATGAATCCTAACTAGTCATAAGTTGGCCTGTGACACTCCAATACTGAAACTATGTATTGTGCCAAAACAAAAGCATTCACATTGCTAAACTCACAAACTAGTATTTAGTCACTTAGCCATAATACCAACTTACCTCATAATTTGTAATATTTTAAATTTAAGAATTAATCTAAGTCTGCCCGAAATGCCTAGCCATGCTAGGTGTTGTAGTGGTACCCTCTGTAATTATTATTTTACTACATGTAAACCACACAATAACCAAATTCTGTAAACTCAGCATTGTAATCCTTATAGAGAATAAACTTTGAATTTGAATTTGAAACCAAAAAGTGTCTGGAGTATACCTATTTTCACTGAGAAACCTCATGGTACAGGGGTAGGCTGTTAGTTTGGCCACATGCAACCCGATACCTGGAGTAGTGCCTTCTTACCTGAAAAACCGACAAGTTGAAAGGATTTCATATGGGAATCTTTATTCAGGGTTTCGCCAACGCTCCAATACAAAGAGGAAGGCGTAAGGAGAGGAGGAGAATGAGGTAATCGACTCGGTCAATCGAGTACCAGGCCCTCATGGTGGATCAGGGCCATAGTGATCAGTACTAGGCTGTTAGTGTTGCTGCCTGACATGGTTTGCAACCCGATGAATCTTTACAAGCCACCTACATGCTGTACATTCTACAAGATTGATGGCTGAACACATCGACTCCAGGTTGAGGGACTGGCCTTCCTCTTTGTATTGGACTGATGAAGCCACTGTGTGTTTCCTGAATAAAGTGCTGCAGTGTCTCAATGTTCAACTTGTCGGTTTTTCAAACCATTCATCACAACTGTCAGACACGGCAGCATCATGGGGTCTTGTTACAAAGAATTCTTCAACACTTGTTCAACCTTTGGACGAAGACCTACCTCGACTAGTGGATGGTACCACTATGACCCCGCCTCCATCTGCTTCACGTCACCTCACTACAGTATATAAGCCACGTCTACGGCCCTATGCTGTACATTCTACAAGATTGATGGACTTCGACTCCAGGTTGAGGGACTGATTACCTCATTCTCCTCCTCTCCTTACGCCTTCCTCTTTGTATTGGACTGATGAAGCCACTGTGTGGCGAAACGTTTCCTGAATAAAGATTCCCATATGCTGCATAAGTGTCTCAATCTACAGCCAAAAGTCTATTGGTAATCTCCCATATGTGTGCTAGGAGGCAGTTGAACAGTTTTGGGCCTTTGACACTTATTGGGTTGTCTCTTAGCATGCTAGTGGCACCCCTACTTTTCTCTAGGGAGATGTTGCATCATCTGCCGAGTCTTGTGCTTTCATAGGGAGTGATTTTTGTGTAAGTTTGGTACCAATCCCTCTAGGATTTTCCAAGTGTACATAATCATGTATCTCTCCCGCCTGCATTCTAGGGAGTACAGGTTGAGGAACTTTAAGCATTCCCAGTAACTGAGGTGTGTTATCACAGTTGTGTGTGCTGTGAAGGTTCTCTGTACATTTTCTAGGTCAGCAATTTCACCTGCCTTGAACGGTGCTGTTAGTGTGATCTGCAATGATGACTTGAACATCTCGGTGTAAAAATGTCTCTAATATTTATCAAATTGACACTTTTCCTTTCAAAACCTATTGGAACACTTACTAATGTGTAGGTACTTACATCTTATTCTATATTTGCATATTTCACTGTCATGGTATTTACTTATTTTCATTGCTTTTTGTCTGTTTCTGTGGCAGTTGAGCTTTGTTTAGTGTGAGGTGGTTTTCTGAGATTTTCTGTCTTTTTCTGAATATATTTCTTCAGATTGTGCTATTGTTGCCTTTTTGTCTTTTTAGTTAGTAGTATTTGGTGGTTGTGGCAGTCACCATGATATTTACAGAGAGCTTTTTGACTGCAGGTCACCCATTGCTTTTAGCAATAAAAAAATTATGTGCTGGTACAACACTCAAAATAAAAATAAAATTTACATTGAATAAATTACTCAACAGCAGTAAGTAAAATTATACAGAATTAAAATAACTGGCATCAGTTAAAATCCCATTAAGATATTAATATGGGAAAACTCTCCTAAAATTTCTTGGAGGTCCCTACAGGCATCACAAAGTTGGAAAGCCCTAAGCTGTGGTCAAACTTTTAATACATTTCAATCATCAGCATACTGCAAACTACTCGGGGAAGGGGAAGGCGGGCAGGAGCACTAGCAAACAGGTGGCTGTTGGTGAGATGTGTGTGCCCAGTGTCTTTTATTAGTAAATCACTACTGTGTCATTCTTTCCATCTGCAACCATGTTTCTACCTCTTTGCCATCTATTTGATGTGAAGCTTCTTTTTTTTTGCTACTTTTCATATCCTTCCAGTAAGCTCTTCAAGAAAGGCCTTTTGTTATCCTGGTTAATGCTTTTCAATACACATTTTACACCTGCCCAACATTCATGTGCTTTTATAAATTGAATAACATTTCCATTATTAGCAGTGGTATTAATTTCAGCATGAGCCATGATACCTGCTTTTTGCATATCTCATATTACATTTCTCCTGTGGTATTGTATTTCTACAGATTTTCTTCATGATTGCCATTACTGACAGTAGTAAGGACTTAGTGTACTGCATCATTACATTAATGGTATACTTACAAATTGATTAATTAGACACATATGCAACACCTGGGTAGCCTTACTTTTATGAACTTTTGCCAAGCCATGGCATTTTCAGTTCACTATTGAGACAGTATATGGAAAATAGTGGAAGATAAGGTAATCAGTCCCACAACCTTGAAGTAGGTGGTTGAGGAGGTATTCATTGCCTTGGTCTTGATGAATATTTAGATTCATCAAGATTAAGTTAGTGAATACTTTCTTCAAGTCCAAGGAACTAATTACCTTGTCTTCCACCTTCAAGGCTAAGGAACTGATTACTTCCACTGTCTCCTGTTGTATTCGTCTGTATTCAGTTGAAGAATAATGCTGTGCAAACGAGGTGTTTTGGCTGTGAAGATACAAAAATGTTGCATGTGTTTTATTCATCAACTTGTTGGTATTGTTTTCCATCAATTACATTAGTTTATATTGTGATGAATGTTGCAGCGAGGAGAAGGCTGGAGGCAGTGGAGATGTCATGTCTGAGGGCAATGTGTGGTGTGAATATAATGCAGAGAATTCGTAGTTTGGAAGTTAGGAGGAGTTGCGGGATTGCCAAAACTGTTGTCCAGAGGGCTGAGGAAGGGTTGCTGAGGTGGTTCGGACATGTAGAGAGAATGGAGCGAAACAGAATGACTTCAAGAGTGTATCAGTCTGTAGCGGAACGAAGGTGGGGTAGGGGTCGGCCTAGGAAAGGTTGGAGGGAGGGGATAAAGGAGGTTTTGTGTGCGAGGGGCTTGGACTTCCAGCGGGCATGCGTGAGTGTGTTTGATAGGAGTGAATGGAGACAAATGGTTTTTAATGCTTGACGTGCTGTTGGAGTGTGAGCAAAGTAACACTTATGAAGGGATTCAGGGAAACCGGCAGGCCGGACTTGAGTCCTGGAGATGGGAAGTACAGTGCCTGCACTCTGAAGGAGGGGTGTTAATGTTGCAGTTTAAAAACTGTAGTGTAAAGCACCCTTCTGGCAAGACAGTGATGGAGTGAATGATGGTGAAAGTTTTTCTTTTTCGGGCCACCCTGCCTTGGTGGGAATCGGCCAGTGTGTTAATAATAAAAATATTGCCTTACAGATGTATAATAGGGGTAGGGGTTTCCTGAGGAAGAGTTGGAGGGGGATGGATAAAGGAGGCTCTAGAGTACTAGAGGCTTGAGCATCCAGCAAGTTTGTGCAAGTGTGTTAGATTGGATTAATTGGAGACAAGTGATTTTCATGATTTGTCATGCAGTTGCACTGTGAGTATGGTAACATTTATGAAGGGATTCAAGGAAACTGGTTGGCTGGAGGTGGACAATACTGTACCTGCATTTTGAAGAGTTAGGGTCATCTGAATTGTGATTCTAACATTTTTTTGGCAAGACAGCAATTGAATGAATGATTGTGATTTTTTTTTTTTTGGAGGGAGGGAAAGGGGTCACCTTTGGTGGGAGGTGGCCTGTTTTGTTAAAAAAATATTTCCTGGTGGGTGTTCCCATCCCAGAAAAATTGGAAATAGTAGAGACTGATGGCAGTGGCTTGCTTCCAGATTCCTGTGACATATCCAGCTACAGCTCCTGAGATAACATTGCCCGAACTAGATGGAAAGACTGCCAAGATGTATCGAGGTGGACGTATTTGCTTGACAGATCATTTCAAACCACTTTGGGCTCGAAATGTACCTAAATTCGGTATTGCTCATGCAATGGCACTTGGAGTAAGTACAGTCTTAGTTTAAAATGTACCAGTAATGTGCTTGTGATGTTTTCATTTGAATATTAGAAATTGCTTGTTTCGATATGCATAGTGCCAGAAATGGTTAGATACTGCACAACTTATCAGTTTGTCAACCTTTACTATCCTTAACATTTTCATATAACATTTACAATTTTATTTTGACTTTATGTCCTTTTATGATTTTTCTACATTTTGCTTTATATGCACAGTACTGTACATGCATATTTATAGATGGGGCTGTAAAAGTTGTGAATGCTAGTGTGTTGGAGAGGTATGGGATTAAAAGATGACAAATTAGAGACAAAGTAAGAGTTGTTACTATTGCTTTGTACCAATGACACTGTTTCTTAGGAGATTCAAAGAGAGGTTGGGAAGGTTAGTGGAGGTATTTGAGTGGACATGTTAAAGCAAATATGTACTATAAGAAAGAACAAGATGACGAGAGTAATAAAAAGTTTCTGCAATGAAAGTTTGGATATTAGATTGGAGAGAGGAAATGTGGAGGGAATAGATGTGTTTAGATATTTAGGAGTGGATCTGTCAGTAGATAAGTCTATAAAATACAAGTTAAATTATGGAGTAGACAAGGGGGAAAAAAAATCAAGGAGGTTGGTGCATTGAGACATATGTGAAGGCAAATAACTTTATCCATCCATGCACTTGCACACTCACGCATGCGCTTTGTAGCATCTTGCATCAATACTTCTGGTGTTGATATACTTGGGTGAATCTTCTGTATTTGCTTGTTACAATTAATGTTTTGTCCCCACACCATGGAACCTGATGCAGTACTAGACTCCTGTGTACTCTGTTACTGTACTGCATCACATAATGCACCACATGGGAAGGATTTTTTCAAGGGAAGTTTCTAGATGCTGCTAAGTGGCTCTTGATCCAAGTAATCAGAACTATGTTCTCCTTGGATTGAACTTGATTGCCTCCCAAAGTTGCACCTGACACTTAAAGTTGCATGAATGCCAAACAGTAGCTCATCGAGAGTTTGAAAGCTCTGTGTTTTTTGTGTATAGTATTAAGTTGTGCTTATTGAAAAGAAAAAGAAAAAAATGGTTTCTCTTTTTAAATTTAGTAATGTATGTAGGAGATGGAGTAATAGCCCCGTGCTCCCCACATTTTATTCGCCTCCTACGGAGGAAGAATTATATTCCACTTCCAAATAGAGATATGAGGAACTAAACAAGAACAAGAACTAGGAAGAAAATACAAGGAAACCTAATATATATAGTTATCCTAAGGTAACTATATATATTATAATTACTCCAAATATCATAACCTCACTACAAACACCCTAACTAAATTATATTTATTATCATTACTCTAAATATCATATCCTCACTACAAACATTCTAGCTTAACTATATTTATTATCATTACTACAAATATCATATCATCACTACTGCAAATAGCATAACCCAACAATTATTTATCAGCTTATTTTCAAGCGGTAAATATACATACATTGAAAGATAAAAACAAGTATCTGGAAAGTGACAATGGCTGCTTCCACTTCTCAATCTATGGATGACACTGGAGTCATCTATTTCACACGGCCTTGGTATGTGCAGGAAGACTCAGTCGAGGTTCCAAAGGATTTTAATGGAAAAATCAATATCACTTTTATAAAAATAGCGATACTAAAAAAACTTGAATCCCGAAAGGAGGCGGTCCACCACATACATAAAGTACAAATTGAAATAAATGACTGTGTTATTAATGACTTCCTTCAGCTCGACCCAGGAACTCACGTCAAAATCAAAATTTGTCCCAACAAGCCCATCATGAAGTACCTCCGCCAGAAGCGACGTGGATTCCAGAGTGAAGCAGAATTACAGTGGAGGGAAGATCCCTTCAGGATAACAAAGACCAGCGAGGTGGCTGGACTAGAAGCAGTGTGGACCCAGGCTGCTGAACAATTGGAGTTTTGGAACTGGGAGAGATAGCCATGTTGGTCCGACCCACAGTCCTCCTGGGTGCGTCGGATCAAGCATAAATACAAAAATCTTATGCCGTTGCCTGGTGTTCCCATGTCTAAACAGAAGAGAAAAGAAGAGGGTGGATGGACTTTTATAGAATGAAAAGGATTTCTTATTTTATAAAAAAAAAAATTTTTTTGATGGAAAGATTCTGACAACCAAAATCCTAATGGTATAGTAAATTTTTTTTTTTTTTAAGGAAATACAGGTTTATTTATTATTTTATTCTTTGGGGGAAAATGGACAAGAGTGAGATGAGTAATGGAGAGTAATGATGGTTTGCTGCATGGGTCACACAGGTTTAGAGCTTGCTGTGAAATATAGTAAAGATAAATAATGCAAAGAGAAGAAACAGTGAGATAATCTGTGAAGATAAATAAGAATTATGAAAGAAAGAATTACAAGGTTGTCTAATTGAGATGTTTAGTGTTGTGTTGTGAAGACATATGGTGCACTGAAGGTCACATTTAGTGATGTGTAGTGAAGATGTGTAGTGTGACCTAAGTGTAAGTAGAAGTTCCAAGACATGCCTGAAATCTTGCATGTTTATGAAACAGAAAAAAGACACCAGCATTCCTACCATCATGTACAACAACTACAGGTTTCTGTTTTACACTCACTTGGCAGGATGGTAGTACCTCCCTGGGTGATTGCTGTCTACCAGCCTACTATCTAGGAGTTTACAATATATTATAATAAATTTCTTTATCATTACCATCTCTATTTGAAAGCTGGCCTAAAATTTCAATTAATGCATTGGAATTTCTTTACTACTAAAATATTTTTATGGTCCTCTAGTTATAGTCTGTTACAATCGACTAAAATGTATTTTTGGAGTTAAAGATTTTCTTTTAAGAGTGCAGTACATGTATACAACACAGTATAATACATTAAAACTCTTTTTTTTTTTAACAGCTTGGTCCATGGCTTGCTGTTGAGATTCCTGACATGATCCACCGAGGAGTTGTTGTTTACAATAACAAAAATGCTTAACATCAGATTGGAATATTGTTTCTTAGCATTTATATGTACACTTGATCCATTCAAATTTACATGAAATGAAAGCATAGTTAATAAGAAAGACAAAAATATTTGGTATTCAGCGAGTCATTTCATGGGACAGGTAAACCTGACTCGAAGAAACTCTAAATTAATATTGTACATTGCATCAAATGTTACTGAATAGAATGCAGTACTACATATTTTTTTATCCTTTACTGTATACATGTTTGAATATCCTTAAGATGATTTAAATAACCTGCTGCTATAGAGTATTCAGAAAGTTAAAGACTCAAACTGTTTTGTTTTTGTACTTTATAAAGACTTTATTCCAGTAAATATAATTAAAATTTTATTATTTTTTTTTTTTTTTACCTATGTGCCATTTCCTGCAGTGATAATGATGGATAGTCACTAGTCTTCTGAACTCTTAGTCCACATATAAGTGGAAAGTAGTAATTTAATGCTGCATCAACAAAGGATTGGTTTAGCGACTGATGGTGAAGGAAATAAAGAAAGGAATAAATGGACTGAGTGTCATTTATTAGAGAACTAGTCATGACATGTATTTTTTTTTTTTTTTTTTTTTTCAACAACTCCCACCGAGGCAGTGACCCAAAAAAGAAAGAAAATGACATCGCACATTATATGCAAGCTTAGTCTAGAAGCATACAATATAAAGATACACAACATATCCCTCCAAATGCCAATATCCCAAAAAGTGCAGGCATTGTACTTCCCATTTCCAGGACTCAAGTCATGTATGCATGTTACAAATAAAATTTATATGAAATGGTCAAAGATAAGACATATATTGGACTATATTGTTCCATATTTATTTTGTAAAGTAAAAAAAAAAAATATGGAGAAATACTGTTTATATCAGGTGTCTTTGAACTGTTTATTTGCTGTATGCAAATTCACTTTTAGGCAATGACACCATTTGTAGAAGTGATTCACTGTTATGTAAATTTGCTCTTATGCAATCAAGGTTTTCTTAAGCTAGGAGCTGGAACAGAAGATCGAGAAGATTACTCAGTCCTTGAGGAGGAAGACATGAGGCTTACTGTTTACTAAAATGACTTAGTGTTGATCTGATTCAGGTAATTACAGCTGCTGATGATGTACAGTAGGGCTCCACTTTACGGTGTTTTACCTTACGGCATTCTGCTAATACGGCTTTTTCAAATTATGACCAAAACTCTCTATACAGCTCCCCATCTTTCTAATACTGCGCGCCCCACCCAGTTTGTTTACATTCTCCGTGAGCACATCTCTCTATTATGCCTCGAAACTTTCCAAAATTTTGCGTATGAATCTGTGTTTGGCCCAGTCACTCCCCTTAACGCATTCTGCTTTATTTACAATCCTTTTCATGAATTCTCATTACTTCTCATTTCATTTATGATGGCATCTAAAGGTAGTTGTTAGAAATGATTAAACTCAGTGAACAAGGTAGGTCAATGGTAATAATATAGCTCTGGGCTGCATTAAATATCGTATAGCTATGTAAAGTGTAGCTATGTAGCCCAGACAGGCAACATCTACTGGCTACCTACACCTGACTTCCTACAAATAAATACTACTTGCCTCTCATCCTACATTAATTAAGACTACACACATTTTAAGGTAAATAATGAGTGTACTGTATGTGTATTTTATCGCTCTGGGCTGCTTTAAATATCATGTACTAAGTTTGGAACAGGGAGCCCTACACCTGACTTCCTACAAATACGTACTATTCACCTCTCGCCCTACATTAAGACTTCAAACATTTTAAGGTAAATAATGAATGTACTGTGTATGTATTTTATTTTTTATTGTGTTTTTTAATGCCTAGTTTTATTACTCTTAATATAAGTTAGTGTGAACTTGTTGTCTGGCATTTATATGTATTTATAAGTGGGAAAAATGGCATTCTGCTGTCTGGCGATGTCTGCTCTCTGGCGGTAGCCTGGAACCTAACCTGCCGTAACATGGGGCCCTACTGTACCTCACTTATGAGATTACTTTTCCAAGTTACAGTCTGGCAGTCCTTTAAGCCATTTATTCAAATGCCATTAGAGTAGTACCCTAATGCAGCACATTGTTGCATAAATAATCCCAGGTGAATCACCCACTAGCCTAGTGACCAAGCACTGACCTTAAGCACCAAGTGGTTGCACGTATCACTTCTTTACACCAAAGGCTGCCACTACCTGTATTAAGGTGATGCAGAATAGCATATATACGCAGGTTACAAATCCACTGGTGAAAATGACATGCTGACCTTTGGTTTCCTTGTGAGCTCAAAGTTCATTTATTACACTAGCTCTTGTTCTTGTTAGCTCACAAGTTTGTTGTTCACACTGAATCCCTTGGCCAATAGTTTTCCTTAGCCTTTAAGTGCTTTGTTCCATTATAGTTGGCATATTTTTTAGCATAATAAGTTCACTTAAAATAATAAAACCACTGTAGACAGGTGTGCTTAGACTTATCATTCATTGCCTTTAGACATACATATGGGAACAATGAACTCTACTAAAATTGGACACTAAACCTGTGGGACTAGCCAGAACTTAACATTTTGGATCAGGCTTTCTTTCCTGATTACATACTGTTTTGTAGTACATAGTAATTTTTCTTATTCACCCCTCAAGGTCCTGGATGATATAGAGGATAAACAAAATGCAGATGTAGTATACACAGACTTTGCAAAAGCCTTTGACAAGTGCGACCATGGTGTAATAGTGCACAAAATGTGTGACAGGAATAACAGGAAAAGTTGGTAGATGGATCTATAAGTTCCTAACAAATAGTAATAGTAAACAGTAAAGTCTGAGGCGGCTACAGTGAAAAGCTCTGTTCCACAAGGCACAGTACTCGCTCCTATCCTGTTCCTCATCCTCATATCTGACATAGACTGAGATGTAAGCCATAGCTCCATGTCTTCCTTTGCAGATGACACCCGAATTGCCATGACAGTGTCCTCCATTGAAGAGACTGCAAGACTCCAAGCTGACATCAACCAAATCTTTAAATGGTAAATCTTTAAATATGGTAAACTTGAGGAAATTTAATCTATCAGGGTATAAAACAAATTCTAACCACACAATAGAGCGAAAAACTAATGTGAAAGACATAGGAGTGATAATGTCAGAGGATCTTGCCTTCAAAGGCCACAATGTATCTACCTCGTCTACTAGAGGTGCTGTATGACCCTTGTAGATTTAGCGCTTCTTTTTTATTATAATCATCTGCTAGAGAAATTATAGGATGGATAACAAGAGCCTTCAAAACTAGGGATGCCGAGGCCATGATGATTCTCTTCAAATCACTTATTTTCTAGGCTGGAATACTGCTGTGCACTAACTGCCCCCTTTCAAGGCAGTCAATGTTGCTGACCTGAAGAATGTACAAAGAGCTTTCACAGCACACCTAAGTACGTTAAAGTACCTAAATTACTGGGAATGGTCCCCTCAAGGAAGGTTCCTTGATGTTGGTGAGGGGCTCTTGATTTAGGGAATTGGATCTGTGCTCCAGTTCCCCGAATTAAGCCTGAATGCCTTCCACATCCCCCCCCCCAGGCGCTGTATAATCCTCCGGGTTTAGCGCTTCCCCCTTGATTATAATAATACTGGGAATGGTTGAAGTCCCTCGATTTGTATACCCTGGAACACAGGCGAGAAAGATAAATGATAATATAGACTTGGAAAATCCTCGAGGGATTAGTACCAAACCTACACACAAAAATCACCCCCTACAAAAGCAACAGACTCGGCAGGAGATGCAACATTCCTCCAATGAAAAGCAAGGGTGCCACGAGTGCACTAAGAGACAACACAGTAAGTGTCAGGGGCCCAAGATTATTCAACTCCCCAGCATACATAATGGGGATTACCAATAGACCCCATCTGTGTGACTTTGTAAATGGTCCAAGTCGGACCGAAACGTCGTCGTAAGCTCCTCTCTTCTATGTGCCGGTTATTTGTGTATTCAAGAAGGCGCTGGACAGACATCTAAAGTCAGCATGTGATCACCCAGGCTGTGGTTTATATGTCGGCTTATGCGTGGCCAGCAGTAACAGCCTGGTTGATCAGACCCTGAATATTTGAAGCCGACTGGATGAGGCCTTCTCGAGTTATGAGCGAAATAGAAACGAAAAGTTGAAGGAACAAAAATTAGGCAACTTCTTAAATGTCCTCTTCGGGGACACCTAATAATGCAAACTTTTCTGATTAATAATCGGAAAAAAATCATCTTTTCTCGGTTATTAAAGTTCTCTTTTTCATGATACGTAAAGCTGTCTTTAGAGGTCTTTTCCACCAGATGTCTGCAGATGTCTTAAGGAGCCTCTATAATATAGTTTAGTTTGCCTTATAGAAAACATCGTTCTCTAAGCCAGTGTTGTGATTCAATTACGTTTTCTGTATTTCATGATTTCTCTCCCAGCGTTGCCATTACAAATAACCCTTGATGCTGGTGAAAGGCTCATGATCCATGAATTTCAACCTAACCTCATTTTCCTTGGATCTAACCCGAACACTCCTATACCCCCATTCGCCGTATGACCCGTACGGGTTCAGCGACTTCTAAGGGGGAAAAAAAGGAATTGCAGTTAACTTAAGCTTAATTAGTTTGTTATATTTATAGCCTCTCTACTGTACGGAGACCATTAAGGAAAGTAAGTTTATTCACGCAGCATTAAACCTGTACACTACATAAGAAATATCTTTAATCCCTAATACAGAAATTGAGTAACTCAGTAAACCCAATGGAAATAATTCGCACTGACATGATGAATCGGCAGTCATATATGCCTTCGAAAGGGAGTAACTTACTATTTTGGGCTGTAAGATAAGATAAGATTTCGTTCGGATTTTTAACCCCGGAGGGTTAGCCACCCAGGATAACCCAAGAAAGTCAGTGCGTCATCGAGGACTGTCTAACTTATTTCCATTGGGGTCCTTAATCTTGTCCCCCAGGATGCGACCCACACCAGTCAACTAACACCCAGGTACCTATTTGCTGCTAGGTGAACAGGACAATAGGTGTAAGGAAACGTGTCGGAATTTCCACCCGCCGGGAACCGAACCCGGGCCCTCCGTGTGTGAAGCGGGAGCTTTAGCCACCAGACCACCGGGCCACCTAATTATAAGTTAGCAGTCTGAGAACAATAATATGAAAACTTAATTGACTTGAGACGAGGGAGACTGACACCAGTCAGTCCATCTATTATCTCTATCATGTAGGATAAACCACAGGTCTATGGTGCATCCACCAAAATTAGCAGACTCTTAGATGTCACTACCGCCAGGCTCCGGTTAGGTTCCCCTCAAGGGAGGTTCCTTGACGCTGGTCCCTCAAGGGAGGTTCCTTGGCGCTGGCTCAAGGGAGGTTCCTTGGCGCTGGCTCCTCAAGGGAGGTTCCTTGGCGCTGGCTCCTCAAGGGAGGTTCCTTGGCGCTGGCTCCTCAAGGGAGGTTCCTTGGTGCTGGCTCCTCAAGGGACCCCTCAAGGAAGGTTCCTTGATGTTGGTGAGGGGCTCTTGATTTAGGGAATTGTATCTGTGCTCCAGTTCCCCGAATTAAGCCTGAATGCCTTCCACATCCCCCCCCCCCAGGCGCTGTATAATCCTCCGGGTTTAGCGCTTCCCCTTGATTATAATAATAATAATAATCCTCAAGGGAGGTTCCTTGGCGCTGGCTCCTCAAGGGAGATTCCTTGACGCTGGTCCCTCAAGGGAGGTTCCTTGACGCTGGTCCCTCAAGGGAGGTTCCTTGGCGCTGATCCCTCAAGGGAGGTTCCTTGACGCTGGTCCCTCAAGGGAGGTTCCTTGACGCTGGTCCCTCAAGGGAGGTTCCTTGGCGCTGATCCCTCAAGGGAGGTTCCTTGACGCTGGTCCCTCAAGGGAGGTTCCTTGACGCTGGTCCCTCAAGGAAGGTTCCTTGACGATGGACCTTCAAGGGAGGTTCCTTGACGCTGGTCCCTCAAGGGAGGTTCCTTGACGCTGGTCCCTCAAGGGAGGTTCTTTGACGCTGGCCCTTCAAGGGAGGTTCCTTGACGCTGGTGAGGGGCTCTTGATCTAGGGAATTAGATCTGTGCTCCTGTTCCCTGAACTGAGCCTGAATACCTTCCACATTCCTCCCCACAGGCGCTGTATAATCCTACGGGTTTAGTGCTGCTTCCCCCTTGATTGTAATCTGGTTAGGTTACCAGTATCTCTGGCAGGTTGCATCAGCATCAGCTGAGGTTGACATAACTAAATGTAAACTTTGTCAGATGGACATTTATTACACTTTGGTCACTAGGTGCTGGAATGCGATAAATTTAATATATTCAGAGACAATTCACTCACAAATGTTCAAGAAATGTCGAAGTATTTTATCCACAGTGGCAGATTACGAACCATCCTGGAAAAATACCCTGACTTTGCCTATTGTATTATTTTTGTGACTTAATTCATGTGTATATAAATGACTCATTACGAATATAATCAGATATAAACTTCATTACCACTGTAACTTTTGTAGCTATCAGAGCTTTACGGTTCAGTCTTTGGACCCATTATGTACCTCTAATCTTTTGACTACCGCCCACAGGATGGGTTTGGGGTGCATAATAAAGATATTAAACGAACTGACGTGATAGGATTTTTCTTAGTTAAATCTACATAATGTACTCTATACGTATGCCTGTACATTATATATATATATATATATATATATATATATATATATATATATATATATATATATATATATATATATATATATATATTATATATATATATATATATGTATATATATATATGTATATATATATATATATTTTATTTTTTTTATTATCACACCGGCCGATTCCCACCAAGGCAGGGTGGCCCGAAAAAGAAAAACTTTCACCATCATTCACTCCATCACTGTCTTGCCAGAAGGGTGCTTTACACTACAGTTTTTAAACTGCAACATTAACACCCCTCCTTCAGAGTGCAGGCACTGTACTTCCCATCTCCAGGACTCAAGTCCGGCCTGCCGGTTTCCCTGAATCCCTTCATAAATGTTACTTTGCTCACACTCCAACAGCACGTCAAGTATTAAAAACCATTAGTCTCCATTCACTCCTATCAAACACGCTCACGCATGCCTGCTGGAAGTCCAAGCCCCTCGCACACAAAACCTCCTTTACCCCCTCCCTCCAACCCTTCCTAGGCCGACCCCTACCCCGCCTTCCTTCCACTACAGACTGATACACTCTTGAAGTCATTCTGTTTCGCTCCATTCTCTCTACATGTCCGAACCACCTCAACAACCCTTCCTCAGCCCTCTGGACAACTGTTTTGGTAATCCCGCACCTCCTCCTAACTTCCAAACTACGAATTCTCTGCATTATATTCACACCACACATTACCCTCAGACATGACATCTCCACTGCCTCCAGCCTTCTCCTCGCTGCAACATTCATCACCCACGCTTCACACCCATATAAGAGCGTTGGTAAAACTATACTCTCATACATTCCCCTCTTTGCCTCCAAGGACAAAGTTCTTTGTCTCCACAGACTCCTAAGTGCACCACTCACTCTTTTTCCCTCATCAATTCTATGATTCACCTCATCTTTCATAGACCCATCCGCTGACACGTCCACTCCCAAATATCTGAATACGTTCACCTCCTCCATACTCTCTCCCTCCAATCTGATATTCAATCTTTCATCACCTAATCTTTTTGTTATCCTCATAACCTTACTCTTTCCTGTATTCACCTTTAATTTTCTTCTTTTGCACACCCTACCAATATATATATATATATATATATATATATATATATATATATATATATATCAGACAGGGAGATCGCCTGTCTCCAAGCTGTGAGCGCACCTCACTCTGGGGACTTCCTCCAAACAGTTCCCATATCGGCAATGGGAACGCACCTCGATCCTAAGACCCCTCCGTATTGCAGTGGCTCTGCGACTTGCTGCCCCAGTTCACACGGAATATACGTGTATTTGCGGCGATGCGCAAGCCGACCAATATGGTCTACATGATCTTAGCTGTTCCAAAACCAAGAGCTGGCATGCAAGACACAATGAGGTCAACGACATCATAAAGAGAATCCTTGCTACAGCTGGATGCCCAGCTGAGAGGGAGCCCCGATCACTAGCAGCCAACAATACCCACAACCCAGCAAACTGCCCCGACGGGATCACCATCTATCCTTGGAAGAATGGCAAGCTCTTAGCATGGGACTATACCTGTGTGTTCACAGTGGCGGATACCTATATCCATCACAGTGTGGGGCGACAGGGAGGAGCTGCTGACCACAAGGAGGAGTACAAGATCAGCAAGTACAGGGACATAAGCCAACAATATCAATTTGTCCCAGTGGGATCAGAGACCTTGGGATCATGGGGAAAACATGCCACATGTTTTCTTAAAGAACTGGGTTCCAGACTCATCGACACCAGTTTTGATTATATTTTTAAAATCATTTGCAGATTTCCATAATAATCGTTATCTAATACATCCAGACATACATTATCGGTGTATATAATGATATACATTTGCCCAGATGGTCCCGAGGCATCATAGTGTTTAATTAAATTTGGGGCTGCCTTTGTATGAAGGAATCAGTTTGGTAATTTCATAAGGAAATCATTTATACATTGTGTATTATTTTCAAAATTGAAAAATAATTATTGTTAAACAATGATAAAAATAAGATTTCTTCGGATTTTTAACCCGGAGAGTTAGCCAGCCAGGATAACCCAAGAAAGTCAATATGTCATCATGGACTGTCTGTCTTATTTCTTGCACAACTTGTCAGACACTGCAACATCATGGAATCTTGGTTCAGAGGACATCTACAAGACCTTCTTCACGGCTGCTGCAACTAACCCATCTCTTTGGGAAGGACCTACTTCCACTGGGGAATCCCGCCTACCAGTGACTGCCCTCGTCTGCTGCCCGTCCCTATCCACTGACGCCTATATAACCGCCAGTCTTCTTGCCTTTGCTCCAGATTCTCCTCCACCACGATGCTGTGAACACTAACTCCAAGGCCGAGGGACTGATTACCTCATCTTTTGTATATAGTTCTACTGTCTTCCTATTATGTCCTAGAATCTGTATTGATAAAGCCACTGGATGGCGAAACGTCTACAATAAAGATATCCAGATGTTGCACATGTGTCTTAACTTTCATGTCTTATTTCAGTTGTCGTCCTTCAGTATTGATCCCCAGGATGCCACCCACACCAGTTGGTTAACGCCCAGGTACCTATTTATTGCTAGGTGAACAGGGACAGCAGGTGTAAGGAAATAATAATATAATATCTTTATTTACTACAAGTATATGTACAAGGTATACAGACCATAGCTGACATCAATGACATATTACTATACAGAAAGCCGCTTGTTATGCAGAGCATTTCGGGCAAATTAGGTCAGTTTTGTCCCAGGATGCAACCCACAACAGTCGACTAACTCCCAGGTACCCATTTTACTGATGGGTGTAAAGAAACACGCCCAAGGTTTCTACCCGCGCTGGGATTCAAATCGCCTTTTCTCTCTAGGCTGGAATACTGCTGTACACTAACTGCCCCCTTCAAGGCTGGCGAAATTGCTGACCTGGAGAGTGTACAAAAAACTTTCACGGCACATATAATTACGATAAGGCACCTAAATTACTGGGAACGGTTGAGGTCCCTTGATTTGTATTCCCTGGAACGAAGGCGAGAGAGATACATGATAATATACACTTGGAAAATCCTAGAGGGACTAGTACCAAACTTTCACAGGAAAATCATTCCTTATGAAAGCAAGACTCGGCAGGAGATGCAACATTCCACCAGTGAAAAGCAGGGGCGCCACGAGTACACTGAGAGACAACACAGTGTCCGGGGCCCAAGACTGTTCAACTACCTCCCAGCATACATAAGGGGGATTACCAATAGGCCCCTGGCTGTCTTCAAGAAGGTGCTGGACAGACACTTCAAGTCAGTACCTGACCAGCCGGGCTGTGGTTCGTACGTCAGTTTGCGTGGGGCCAGCAGTAACAGCCTGGTTGATCAGACCCTGATTCACCACAAGGCCTAGTCTGAGACCGAGCCGCGGGGGTGTTGACCCCTGAAACCCTCTCCAGGTATTGTGTTGTGAATGGTCTCTAGATTCGAAGAAATGGACTTGTCCTCCAGTTCCATGACTTACAGTCTTCAAGCTGGCACTGGACAAGCACCTAAAGTCGGTTCCTGACCAGCCGGGCTGTGGCTCGTACGTTGGTTTGCGTGCAGCCAACAGTAACAGCCTGGTTGATCAGGCTCTGATCCACCACGAGGCCTGGTCACAGACCGGGCCGCGGGGGCGTTGACCTCCGGAACTCTCTCTAGGTAAACTCCAGGTAAACACCTGAATGCCTCCCGTTCCTTAGGCGCCGTGTGACCTAAGGGTTTAATGCTTCCCTAATTAAAATATATGTTAAAAATGCTTGTAATAAGCGATGAGAGAAGGAATGATAAATCCAGGAACTAGATTTATCACCCACTCCCCTGATTTTCATGGTCTTTTATTCCCCAAGCGCTGCATGACCCAGTTCCTGGACCCATTAAGTGACTTATTATTTGACTGCCACATACAGGATGGATATTATTATTATTATTATAATCAAGGGGAAGCGCTAAACCCATAGGATTATACAGCATACAGGATGGATAGATCCATAATACAGATATTAATTCAACTATGACCCCTAAGGCTTTAACTTTTCCTCATGAATATAAACATATGAAGCACCTGTTTATTTTGGACATAGTTGTCCAGTTAAACCAAATAGTATAATTTTCACTGGGCTTCTTATTGCTATAGTATGTCTTGGTATATACACACAGATAGTTTACTTTAGTGTGTATTTTATGGATTAAAGTATGTGTGGTGTTAGCAACTAGGTGGATCTCTGCTTTAATGAGGCTGAGGCTGCTGCTGCTGCTGCTGTAACTTTAAGATTATTATTATTATAATCAAGGGGGAAGCACTAAACCCGTAGGATTATACAGCGCCTATGGGGGGATGGAAGGCATTCAGGCTTAATTCAGGGAACTGGAGCACAGATCCAATTCCCTAGATCAAGAGCCCCTCACCAGCGTCAAGGAGCCTTCCTTGAGGGGTATGTAACTTTAAGAGCAAGAGCGAGGAATTGGCAATACTGGTGAGAGCAGCAGCAGATCAGCTGTTTCAGTGTTGTGTCAGGCCTTGTGGAGGGAGGGTGTTGCTGCCATTTACTCCCCCTCTTGGTGTCTATTATTTTGGTTTTGATTGTGAAGTAGATCATAGACACTTGAGAGTTACCCGGGTGTTGGTGTTTGAAGGAACTCTACTACTGACGCACCATTAGGGGGTAAACTGTGCATGCAAGCATACAGGACTTTACACCAGAACACTGACCCAAGCGTCTTTGTTGACCTCCCCATATACGAATTTACAGGTAAGCTTTTAAGCCTTACCTTCATGTTGCCCACATCTCTGGAGAGTATATGGTGAGGGGCTCTTGATCTAGGGAATTGGATCTGTGCTCCGGTTCCCCTGAACTGAGCCTGAATACCTTCCATCCCCCCCAAATGCGCTGTATAGTCCTACGGGTTTAGCGCTCCCCATGATTATAATCTGGAGAATATGAAATGTGAACCTAAATGCTGTTAATTTTCCCCACATAGCCCTTTTTTTCACATTTTACTGCCTCTTTGTAACAAATGCAGACATTGAATCCCATCACTATCCTACAGACAACATAAATGTATTTTTCACCTTTACATTAATATGCTGATGTATTTTAACGTTTCAGTAAGTCGTGAATCATGCTAAGATATATAACAACGATTTGCGACTCGTAAGAATACTCGATGTTATTGACCATTAAGATAAATATAACTATATTAGTAAATCTTAACTTTATATGTTATTTTAAAGTCGCTAGAGTACCTTAATTTAAAATGTTTCTTTATTTTTCTTTACTTGTAGAGCCTTTTACCTACTGGTGCAGCTTCTGAGCCTTCAGATGTATTTATTCTACAAGGGATGGAGAGAGATCTTATCTACGTAGAAAATACTCTTACGCCAAATACCTAATATACATGGAAAAATGAACACAGATGCAGTATTATACGATCATTTATTGACTACGTTTTGCCCACACTGGGCTTTATCAAGTCACTTTATCAAGACTTGATAAAGCCCACTGTGTGGGCAAAACGCAGTCAATAAATGATTGCTTTATTCTGCATTTGCGTTTATTTTTCCATCGTGTCGGTATTTTATACCTTTTATCTCCACCTAATATACATGTTAACGCAGCATCGTTCTGGGGCGGGTAATAGAGGAGGAAATGTTTAGTTAACCCAGTGAAAAACGGAAGCACACTTAGTGTCAGCATTAAATAATGTATAGGCACAATACCGTGACTGGAACGATACACAAATAACCCCCACATAGGAGACTGAAGTTTATGACGACGTTTCGGTTAATGGTCTTAAGATGGATCGAAATGTGATGCTTGTTTCCTGTGTGCAGGTTATTTGTGTAGTGTCAACATTAGAGGTGCTTGAATTTTCAGACTTCTACCAGTAGCGACATGAAATATTTCCTGCACAAAGGTAGAAATCCTAGTGGAAACTGACTAGCTTCTAGAGGTACCTAGACAGCTGGGCTGCAGGGAGCAATAGCCTGGTAGACTTAGTGAGCATCCTTTGTTACATTCCCTAGGAGTCTCTTCCCTTCTTAGCAGTCGTGTAGTCAAAAAAACTGCCAAAACCTGTCATTACATAACCTTTAGGTCCCCGGGTGGGTTAATTGGTAATGATGACCTACATTAACCGGTTCACTTTTTGTGGTAATTTTTACCTTGTGGATCACCAGTCAACAAGGTTGTGCCTGCAGGCCGCACATCCACGTAGCAGTCACAACCTGGCACATCCTGCGCGAGCTTGTTGCGTTTCCTCTTAAATTTACCATTGTTTCTGCAATGGGACTCCGATATTGTAGTCAGTTTCTTGCTTTTTTTTAACTGGAAAATGCTTGCTTTCTCCCAGTACATAGAGCAACTTTACTGCCCAAATAACTTAGCATATTTTCTATGCATAGAGTGAGATCTCTTGGATCTCCGTTATAGTGTGTATATTACAAGTTCGCATTATAGATCAGGATGTACAGTTTACTCAAGTTTAAGGCAGGCAGAGTATATAGCAGTGTGTTATATGCATTCACAAGAATGCATATAACATAGATACTGATTTTTTTATATATTTTTGCAGGGATGTTATTTTAGACAAGATCATTTCAAAGTTTACATCAACCTAGGAACAGTCATTTCACGCCACCCTGGCTTGACCAGGTTGGGGGAAGGGGCTCTATTGTGGGGCCGCATACTCGGTGATTGGTCTAACATGTAAAGTTCTGAAGGATTCTTTATTGAAGTTCTTGATAAATTAGACACATGTGCAACTCTTGGGTATCTTTATTGAGGAAACGTTTCGCTACAGTGGCTTCATCAGTCCATACAAAGGAGAATCTTGAAGAACAGGAGGAGAATGAGGTAATCAGTCCCTCAACCTTGAGTCGATGTGATCAGTCCATCAATCTTGAATAGAATACGGCATAAATGCGGAGGAGGAGCTTATAAACCGTTGGTAGGAGAGGTGCAGCAGTCATAGGCGATGTCACATTTGTTCAATGTGGAAGTAGGTCGTTGCCAAGAATTAGGCAAGCGAAGAATTCCCAAGTATTAAGATCCCAAGAAGTTGCAGTGTCTGACAGGTTTGTAGATGAATGGTTCAGAGAACCGACATGTTGATAAATTAGACACATGTGCAACTCTTGGGTATCTTTATTGAGGAAACGTTTCGCCACACAGTGGCTTCATCAGTCCATACAAAGGAGAATCTTGAAGAACAGGAGGAGAATGAGGTAATCAGTCCCTCATGTATGCCGCATGTATCTCCGCATGTATGCCGTATTCTATTCAAGATTGATGGACTGATCACATCGACTCAAGGTTGAGGGACTGATTACCTCATTCTCCTCCTGTTCTTCAAGATTCTCCTTTGTATGGACTGATGAAGCCACTGTGTGGCGAAACGTTTCCTCAATAAAGATACCCAAGAGTTGCACATGTGTCTAATTTTCAACATGTCGGTTCTCTGAACCATTCATCTACAAACCTGTCAGACACTGCAACTTCTTGGGATCTTAATACTTGGGAATTCTTCGCTTGCCTAATTCTTGGGCACGACCTACTTCCACATTGAACAAATGTGACACCGCCTATGACTGCTGCACCTCTCCTACCAACGGTTTATAAGCTCCTTCTCCGCATTTATGCCGTATTCTATTCAAGATTGATGGACTGATCACATCGACTCAAGGTTGAGGGACTGATTACCTCATTCTCCTCCTGTTCTTCAAGATTCTCCTTTGTATGGACTGATGAAGCCACTGTGTGGCGAAACGTTTCCTCAATAAAGATACCCAAGAGTTGCACATGTGTCTAATTTATCAACCTGGAGTTTACCTGGAGAGAGTTCCGGGGGTCAACGCCCCCGCGGCCCGGTCTGAGACCAGGCCTCCTGGTGGATCAGAGCCTGATCAACCAGGCTGTTGCTGCTGGCTGCACGCAAACCAACATACGAGCCACAGCCCGGCTGATCCGGAACTGACTTTAGGTGCTTGTCCAGTGCCAGCTTGAAGACTGCCAGGGGTCTGTTGGTAATCCCCCTTATGTGTGCTGGGAGGCAGTTGAACAGTCTCGGGCCCCTGACACTTATTGTATGGTCTCTTAACGTGCTAGTGACACCCCTGCTTTTCATTGGGGGGATGGTGCATCGTCTGCCAAGTCTTTTGCTTTCGTAGTGGGTGATTTTCGTGTGCAAGTTCGGTACTAGTCCCTCTAGGATTTTCCAGGTGTATATAATCATGTATCTCTCCCTCCTGCGTTCCAGGGAATACAGGTTTAGGAACCTCAAGCGCTCCCAATAATTGAGGTGTTTTATCTCCGTTATGCGCGCCGTGAAAGTTCTCTGTACATTTTCTAGGTCGGCAATTTCACCTGCCTTGAAAGGTGCTGTTAGTGTGCAGCAATATTCCAGCCTAGATAGAACAAGTGACCTGAAGAGTGTCATCATGGGCTTGGCCTCCCTAGTTTTGAAGGTTCTCATTATCCATCCTGTCATTTTTCTAGCAGATGCGATTGATACAATGTTATGGTCCTTGAAGGTGAGATCCTCCGACATGATCACTCCCAGGTCTTTGACGTTGGTGTTTCGCTCTATTTTGTGGCCAGAATTTGTTTTGTACTCTGATGAAGATTTAATTTCCTCATGTTTACCATATCTGAGTAATTGAAATTTCTCATCGTTGAACTTCATATTGTTTTCTGCAGCCCACTGAAAGATTTGGTTGATGTCTGCCTGGAGCTTTGCAGTGTCTGCAATGGAAGACACTGTCATGCAGATTCGGGTGTCATCTGCAAAGGAAGACACGGTGCTGTGGCTGACATCCTTGTCTATGTCGGATATAAGGATGAGGAACAAGATGGGAGCGAGTACTGTGCCTTGTGGAACAGAGCTTTTCACCGTAGCTGCCTCGGACTTTACTCTGTTGACGACTACTCTCTGTGTTCTGTTAGTGAGGAAATTATAGATCCATCGACCGACTTTTCCTGTTATTCCTTTAGCACGCATTTTGTGCGCTATTACGCCATGGTCACACTTGTCGAAGGCTTTTGCAAAGTCTGTATATATTACATCTGCATTCTTTTTGTCTTCTAGTGCATTTAGGACCTTGTCGTAGTGGTCCAATAGTTGAGACAGACAGGAGCGACCTGTTCTAAACCCATGTTGCCCTGGGTTGTGTAACTGATGGGTTTCTAGATGCGTGGTGATCTTGCTTCTTAGGACCCTTTCAAAGATTTTTATGATATGGGATGTTAGTGCTATTGGTCTGTAGTTCTTTGCTGTTGCTTTACTGCCCCCTTTGTGGAGTGGGGCTATGTCTGTTGTTTTTAGTAACTGTGGGACGACCCCCGTGTCCATGCTCCCTCTCCATAGGATGGAAAAGGCTCGTGATAGGGGCTTCTTGCAGTTCTTGATGAACACAGAGTTCCATGAGTCTGGCCCTGGGGCAGAGTGCATGGGCATGTCATTTATCGCCTGTTCGAAGTCATTTGGCGTCAGGATAACATCGGATAGGCTTGTGTTAATCAAATTTTGTGGCTCTCTCATAAAAAATTCATTTTGATCTTCGACTCTCAGTCTGGTTAGCGGCTTGCTAAAAACTGAGTCATATTGGGACTTGAGTAGCTCACTCATTTCCTTGTTGTCATCTGTGTAGGACCCATCTTGTTTAAGTAGGGGCCCAATACTGGACGTTGTTCTCGATTTTGATTTGGCATAGGAGAAGAAATACTTTGGGTTTCTTTCGATTTCATTTATGGCTTTTAGTTCTTCCCGCGATTCCTGACTCCTAAAGGATTCTTTTAGCTTAAGTTCGATGCTTGCTATTTCTCTGACCAGTGTCTCCCTACGCATTTCAGATATATTGACCTCTTTTAGCCGCTCTGTTATTCTTTTCCGTCGCCTGTAAAGGGAGCGCCTGTCTCTTTCTGTTTTACATCTACTCCTCCTTTTTCTTAGAGGAATAAGCCTTGTGCATACATCGAGTGCCACCGAGTTAATCTGTTCTAGGCATAAGTTGGGGTCTGTGTTGCTTAGTATATCTTCCCAGCTTATATCGGTTAGGACTTGGTTTACTTGGTCCCACTTTATGTTTTTGTTATTGAAGTTGAATTTGGTGAATGCTCCCTCGTGACTAATCTCCTTATGTCGGTCTGGGGCTCCGCGCATACATGACTGAACCTCAATTATGTTGTGATCTGAGTATATTGTTTTTGATATGGTGATATTTCTTATCAGATCATCATTGTTAGTGAAGATGAGGTCTAGTGTATTCTCCAGTCTAGTAGGCTCTATTATTTGCTGGTTTAAATTGAATTTTGTGCAGAGATTTAAAAGCTCGCGTGAGTGTGAGTTTTCATCAGAGCTGCCTCCTGGTGTTATTACTGCAACAATATTATTTGCTATATTCCTCCATTTTAGGTGCCTTAAGTTGAAATCCCCCAGGAGCAAGATGTTGGGTGCAGGAGCTGGAAGGTTTTCCAGACAGTGGTCAATTTTTAACAGCTGTTCCTGGAATTGCTGGGATGTTGCATCCGGAGGCTTGTAGACTATCACAATGACTAGGTTTTGGTTCTCGACCTTTACTGCTAAAACTTCCACTACATCATTTGAGGCATTTAGCAGTTCTGTGCAAACAAGTGACTCTGCAATGTACAGGCCAACCCCCCCCTTTTGCCTGTTCACTCTGTCACATCTGTATAGGTTGTAACCTGGGATCCATATTTCGTTGTCCAAGTGATCCTTTATGTGGGTCTCAGTGAAAGCCGCGAACATTGCCTTTGCCTCTGCAAGCAGTCCACGGATGAAAGGTATTTTGTTGTTTGTTGCTGGCTTTAGACCCTGTATATTTGCAAAGAAGAATGTTATCGGACTGGTGGTATTGTTGGTACTGGGGGGGGATTTTTTTTCCGGCATTAGTATCTGTATCTGTTGGTTTGGAGTGGAGGCCATCGACTGTGGTTCCACTCCAGGAATGACTGGATTTGGTGTACGATTTCTGCCATTTCCTGCCAGTTTTTTTTCCTTCCTGGCACTAAAAAACCTCTCCCTCTTGAGTGGCTGTGGCTACCCAGGTTTTCCCATGGCCTGGATGTTTTGTATCTTTTTGTCCCCTTTAGATGGTATGCCTGGCAATTTAAGTTATAGCACAGTCTTTCCTGTACTGAAGAGGTACACAGTTCAGGGTGAAAAAGCTTACAGGAAGGGAGTTTGCATTTTCCTGTTGTCATATGGGCATGGCATTTCCTAGGGTGGTCATAGTTGCACGTCCCATCTGTTTTTCCAGATTTCCCATGCCAGCAGATACCGAGTGCATAGTATGTGCACAGGCTTGGTTTCCGTTTGCCTTGGGTTTCTGTGACTGTATTCCCTGTTGGTGCATGTTTCCCTGTCTTACTTCTATCCTCCCTAGCACCAACAATGGAGCTCCCACCATTTGTTTTTGGTAATATATCCTCACTATTGCTAGTGGAGTCCTCTTGTTTGCTATTTCCTGCGGTATTTCTAGTTTGCAATATTGGTTTTATCTTATCTTTGACTACACTTGTTTCCCTACTATGGCTCCTGTCCCCTATGAGGTCATTCATATGTATTCCTTCCTGTGTATAATTCCCGACTACCTGGACAAAATCTCCAGCTTCCCCATTACTGTCTCCCAGGACAGCATCTCCAGCTTCCCCATTACTGTCTCCCAGGACAGCATCTCCAGCTTCACCATTACTGTCTCCCAGGACAGCACCTCCAGCTTCACCATTACTGTCTCCCAGGACAGCACCTCCAGCTTCCCCATTACTGTCTCCCAGGACAGCACTATCAGCCCCCCATTTACTGACTACCAGGACATCATCTCCAGCCTTACAGTTTCTGACTACATGGCCAGTATCAAGGGCAGTACCATTCAGCCCGGACTTTTTATGTTCCCATCTGTTGTAGAAAGCTTCCAGGTTTTCTATGAAAGCAGCTTTGATGTTGACCTCTTTTAATACCCTTGTGATTTTAGTCCACAGATTTATCTCATTTGGGCATACCCAAAAACACTTCCCTGTTTTAATACTGCTTGTAGCTAGTTCTTGGATATCTGCACAAGGGGCGTGACACCAATTTCCACAGAAATGACAATTTATGCATGTGGAAGCCCGTTTGTTTGACTGACCACAGACTACACACAGCTTCATAATGATTTGAATGGTTGATTTACTGCAATTCTACTAGCAACCTCTTGAATATTCTATTAATAACCTGCTAGGTGGTGCACAACGAAACTGTTTGAAACCAGTCCAGGGTTCGGACCAGTCAAGGGTTCGGACCAGTCAAGGGTTCGGACCAGTCTATCTGATCTGATCAGTGGGTCACTTATTTAAACCATACTGGTCGGTGATTTGAGCTAACACATGAAGGATCTACTGGAAATTATCTACCCGAGTAATATGTGATTTGATTGATACAAAAGTATAACTTGCGTGTTGAAGAGCCGGTGACTGCTGGCACTCCTACAATGACGAACGGTCGAGCCTCCACCTTTGTTTATCAATCGCTGTATCTAGCTTCTCTATTTTTTTTTTTTTTCCGTCTCCACCACAATAAATGCTATATTATCACTATAGTTGACTGGTGCAAATTTTGGAGGAAGGGCGCTTTTTCTGTAGTAATAATTGCTTCTCGTTGTGTATATTGCGACCGCTGGTAACTACAGGTTATATGAAATTCACAGTAACGTCTGGTATTTCAAGAAAAAGAAACTAATGAAAGTCACTCCACTTCACTAAGTACCATTATAATACTGGTTAGTTGCTACTACAACACTGTATTCTGCTATTCACTGGTATCACTAGATTATATGCGAGTACACTAGCAGGCCAGGAAGATTATTAAAAACAGCTGACCTGTGTCGGTTCTCTGAACCATTCATCTACAAATTGAAGTTCTTGACTGCTTTTCTGAGATTTGTTCATCTTTTATATGCTGCAGACTTTAAATGTTTTGTGTGTTTCTGGGTATGATAAGCAAGGTGTTATATTCATCTCCAGGTCCTTTTCACTCTGATATTTGCAGCTTCTCTTCACCTTTACTGTCAGGTCAGCCTTCTCCAATTCGCATTACGTTGCATTTGTTCTGGTTGAACTCGAGTAGTCACTTTTTTTGACCACATCTGTAGTCTGTCGAGATCTCCCTGAAGTTTCACTGTTCTCGTCAGTTCTTAGTCTTCTCATTGGTGTTAAATCTGGAAGCAGTGACACGTAGAACCCACATGGAGAAATGCCTGGTGCCTGTGAATCCAACACCTTTTGCTGTGAATCCAACACCTTTTGCTGTGAGTCCACCACCTTTTTTACTGAATCCAACACCTTTTTTACTGATTGTCACGTTTATCAGTGTGCCTTAGGGTTATCTTCCTTTTTTAAGATACCTGGAAGTTCTCAATCAGATTATTTAACACACACGCCTTCATTGTAGATTATTTTTTATCCTTAGGGGTAAATTGGCTTATTACACCAATTTGGGCGTCATTTTTTTACACTTCGGCACACGCATTGCCCTCTGCATGTTACAAGGTTTCTCAGCCTGTTTTTATAGCACGTGTTAATGTTAGCACGTATTGTAACATATTGTAATTAGCTTATATATTTTGATGGAAAAAAGTTGTATGTAGGGGTTGTCTTTCTATATACCCAGAGTCGACTAATCAAACCAAACTGCTCAAAAAATATATATTTTGTAAATTTTAACTGATCATCCTGTCATAGAGGTGTGGAAAGAAAACCTAGTGTGTTGCACTACGATGGGATTGCTGGTCTTGTCTCCTGAACATGCAAGATGGCGAGTAAGTTGTGCAGACTACATTTATTCACTATACTCTATTTTCCTTACGCTTCTTTATAGTTCTTATTCCTGTAATAATTTCTTTAAAATTTAGATGGCCTGGTCCGACATTGGGCTACAACTGGCGAGGATCCCGGAATCATTTTTAAAAATTAAGATGAATATGAAGTTTTTTGTAAAAAAAAAAAATCACTAAACTTAACCACCTCTTAAAATTATCGTAATATATTGTAGCTAATCCTGCTCAGCTTATTTTAGGCAAGCCAAAATTTTATTTTTACATTGGCATGTTATCTTATTTCAGATTGATTTTCACGAATTTATTGAATTAATAAATTTATTCACTAGCAAAATGATCCTTGTTTTATAAGCCAAGTAAACAAATTTTGGTTGTAAAGTATATTTATATATGTGGGTGTGTGATCAATCACACGGTGTGTAAATGTACGATGTATCATTCTCGTATCCTTGAAAGTTAGACTAATTATATACTAATAATACCAACCGTAGTGGCAGTTATGGTCACTAAGATTTTTAACAAATATATTCATGTGGGGGCTCCTACACTGGAGGACAGGGTTAGATTCCAGCAGAGGTGTTTAAGGTTGTAACATTAACATTTTCATCTTTTGAATTATTTATAATTGCTGCTTTGTAGGTACGTATATTGAGTTCGCACGTGACATTAGAGGGTGAGCCTGCCGGGCACTCGTGTGTCACGGTGATAACGTATTTACCGTTCACCAGTCCCAACAAAACTGTGTGTATTCAAGGCTTAATAATGCTGTCAATTTCTAACTAATAATAATAATAATATAATTACAAATATCATGCTGATGTAAGAATTTTGAAGCATTACCTGGAGTTATCTTGGAACCTTTTCCGGAGATCAGCTTCCCCGGCGGCTTGGTTCCAGACCTGGTGTTCTTGATATGTGGAACGCTTCACGATTTTGCGTGTTCACATCTTAAGACACGATGTTTGTCATTGGTTCTTAATAGAGGGGGGTCGCCACCCCCTAAGGTGGCATGATAAATTTACAGGACTGGGAGGGGCGAACCCGGAGCCAAAATAATGAATGTTTTGTATTTGCTCCTTGAACATTCTTTTGAATATTTAAAAATAAATTTAAGAATGAAAACTAGTTTCTCAGTTTTCTTATTTAAATAGAAGACTTATTTTTATATTCATAATTTTATATGAGGGAAGGAGGGGGGCGTGGAGATTACCAATTGCGATACCGGACGCAACCTAAAATACGTTAAGAACCACTGCTTTGGTGTGTGGCATGGTATTTGTCCACACTTTACATTTCATGTGATTGACATCTCCGTACAAACTGAACTGCTAGATTTATATTTAGGTGACACGCTAAACTCATAGGGGTCATACAGAACCTGGGGGAATTGGAGGCAATGACGTTCGATCCAAGGAAACTGAAGATTGCGTCCAATTTTTTAGATCAAACGCTCACCAGCAGATGGTGGTTATGGTTGTACTGCTGTTAATACTCGTATAATGATGACATCTTAAATTAGTATATATACTGATGACGTGTAACATAGGTTGAACACTTGTATGAGTTCTGGCTTCATATCTTTATTACACTCAATAGATATGGAAAGGACAAATTCATAGGCACTTTGACGCAGGTGACAGCTCTTAATCCCAGAAACTGGAGCTGCTCTCACTTTCCTTGAACTTGTGTGCCTCTCATTCCCCATCGGGATCGGCCTGCTAATCTGAGGGAAATTACCAACAGATCCCTAGCTGTCCTCATTGGGGTAATAATAAATTCTTACTTTCTGATTAACCTGGCTGTTATGCTTACACATCATTGCGTGCTGCTAGCACGAACAGCCCTACCAATCAGGCCATCGATGAGGAGGGATAGAGACCGAGCGGTGGAGACGACGAAGAAACACCATTATTCCAGTCCCTTTTAAAACCACTGCACTCAAGAGGCAGGTGTACAGTAATTCACTAGTGAGTTAAGTGCACAGGAATATGTATATTTTAATTTGAGGATAGATTTGCAAGGAAACTTAGGGGTGCTTTTAATATACTTTAGTAACTAAGTGGAATGTTTTAGCACGTGAAGCTGCTTCACTATCTTTTGTAATAGTTTGTAATTAAATTTACAACTACACCTTTAAAGTGGAATCGAGTCCCGGAGTTTCCAGGTGGCAACACGAATCTCGAAGAAGCGAATAACAATAAAAAAATCATGTTTAGATATATTTTTTATGTTTTATTTTAAGAAATCCCAAGTATTTTCCTCTTAAAATATTCCTGCATACCTAAAATTGACATTAATAAGTATGAGCACATTTTGAACGAAGCCCTACGGTTAGTTATTAATTTAGTAGTCGTGCACTAACCAAAAGGGTAGTTGGCACTAAGGAAACAAGTGAATAGCAAGCTATCCGTGAAATAAATGTCAATAAAATGGTTAATCAAATCGCTGGGATTACGAGCATGCGTAATCTGGTAATTAAAAGATATTGAAATTAGCTTAGGTAAGTTCGGAAAACTTTTAAGGTTCTAATTAATTGTTATGCTGTTTTATTCCGTTGAATTTAAAGTAATTTAAGAATATAAATTGTTCTAATAAATTCCCCTCCTCAGCCCAGAGGGCTGAGGAGGGGTTGTTGAGGTCGTTCGGACATGTAAAGAGAATGGAACAAAACAGAATGACTTCGAGAGTGTATAAGTCTGTAGTGGAGGGAAGGCGGGGTAGGGGTCGGCCTAGGAAGGGTTGGAGGTAGGGGGTAAAGGAGGTTTTGTGTGCGTGGGGCTTGGACTTCCAGCAAGCATGCGTGAGCGTATTTGATAGGAGTGAATGAAGACAAATGGTTTTTAATACTTGACGTGCTGTTGGAGTGTGAGCAAAGTAACATTTATGAAGGGATTTAGGGAAACCGGCAGGTCGGACTTGAGTCCTGGAGATGGGAAGTACAGTGTCTGTACTCTGAAGGAGGGGTATTAATGTTGCAGTTTTATAACTAGTGTAAATCACCCCTCTGGCAAGACAGTGATGAAGTGAATGATGAAAGTTTTTCTTTTTCGGGCCACTCTACCTTGGTGGGAATCGGCTGATATGTTAAAAAAAAAAAATCCTTTAAATTATGTGTGGTTCAGATGTTAGTATTTGCACTGGGTTGGGAGATGGCGAAAGGCTTTGTTTAATACTAAATAAATTGTTTACATTGGTAGGTATACAAGGGCACCAAACCCACCGTAATTCCGTCGAACCATGCATTTTTTTTTTTTTGCAGTGGAAAAGAACCTATATAATGTGTTTGTTTATATATATATATATATATATATATATATATATATATATATATATATTTAAAATATACTCGCCTGCCTGCCTGCTGGTAATACACTATACAGGTTAGTGTTGTGGTGGGAGGGGAGATAATCATATTAGTAGAGGGGTACCCGTATCACTCAGGCAGACTTGAGTGCTTGCACCAGATACACTGTTAGCTTCACTTTGGTCGCCAGCTACGTTCGAAGGAGAGGAAGTTATCAAAGAAAGGAAATATACTTCACTCGAGATAAGTTCTATGAACTTTTAAGCGTAGCCTTACCCGCTTGAGTAAGTTTCCATTCCATCTTGAATAATGGAGTTTTTTTTTCTGTTTTAACGTTTCTAGGGCTACCTTTGATTTTTTAATAAATCTATTTAATTTGACTACCCTTGACCTCACCATCTCCAGTTGATGTAGTATATATAGTCACTGAAATTTAATATTTTAGTATACATAAAAGAAAACAAATATGCAAAGAGAATAATTTGTTATAGCTGACTACATAATGTTCTCTGGTGTTTGTTGAAAAACATCGTTTAAAACCAGAGTAGGCTGCTTATGTTACTAGTTAAATTATGAGTAATTTACCATACAAATGAATTTAAACGCCTGTTATATAGCATTGCTGCTTTATTAAATTAAGCACTATATATGAACATGTAAATAATTACTGTTTATCGTTTGGGAAAGCCACTTAATCTAATCCAAATACTGAGAGGATAGTCATTGTATTGGTAGCAGAAACTAATTCTAGATGTTATAATAACGACATTTTATCAATGCTTTGTGATATAAGAACTACATAGCCTTCAGTTTTTGCAGCTAGCAGTTGATATCCATCGCGCTTGTTACATTTCGTCATGAGGAAAACGATTACGGTAAGCCTTGAGCTTTCCTGTTGACTTGATAATTTTCCACGGCCGACCGAAATGTTTTTCCAGTCTTCAGTTCCAGTTTGTACGCTCGTTCAATCGTTTCAACCATGATATTGGCTCAGTTTCGTGGGCAGACAATACTGGACCTTGTATTAATGCCTATAAAATAGTGTAAAGTTCTATAAATTTAATGTTGATCTCGAGCAGCTGGTATAAGCAGTGAACTTGGCAACCTAAGATGTCATATAAACAAAGCATCACGTGATCTCGGAGGTCACCAGCAACCTAAACACCTCTACTAAGGGGTCATGGAGACGAGACTGCAGTGGCAGCTGAGCCTCAACACGCGATTAGAATAATGATGGATTAACTCCCGTTGTTTTTTAACCTGGTTCCTGCTGATAAATATTACTGCCGTAAGAGGTTACTAGTTTGCTTTTTCAAGCTCTTTCAAGCCTAGGAAGAATGTTAAATTGATTTATTGTTTGTCGATTATTTTTGGTTACACCGGTCCTTAGTAACATAGAGGACACAATGAAGTTTTTATTAATTGAAGTGTTTTTATTTTTTTAAATACTTAATGTAAATATGGACGACAGTTTAACAATGGCACTTGTGTGACATTGCTTTTGATAGCGTGCATTGTGCTTTCATAGTGCTTGGAAGACTACATGCACATTATAGAGGACTGGAAAAAATAATTTGAACTTAATATAAGAGAAATACTGCTAAAGCAATGTTAATTCTTATGTTTTGTAAAGGCAAAAATACGAAAGCATGCATCGATAAAAAATAATTTAGGGGTATATTAATTACGCGCGTCTGTTTAGGGGAAACTTTGCCCTCGGGTGGCCATTGGATCTGGAAGGCCTTCTTTTGATAGATTGAGTTCTACTCCAGCAGCTCTGAGAGTGGGTTTTTCCTGGTGACCCCACCAATTGAGCCCGGCCGATCACACGCCATGCAAGAGCTTTTCCAATTTCTTTTAAGTTTTCTACCTTTATTCCGAAAGCGCTTTTTGTATGAGAATCGCGGACCTCGAATATTAAGTGTTCTTTCCATTTTGCTTACCGCACTGTTGTTTTTCATTAGATTTACACTTTCTTCCATATCATTCACTCCAGTACATTGCTAGTGTGTCATTGCCGTGTGTAGGCTAGGGAATTGGTTTTCGTATAGAAAACCAAGTCATTGTTTTGCCTTGATGCTGGTAAGGGCCTCTTCATCTAAGGAATTGGACTTCTCTCCCTTGCTTGGATTGAATTTAAATGCCTCCTTTTCTGCAGACGCTATATGATTCCTACGAGTTCAGAACGATGTCAAGCCGGGGACGGAGTCTTGTCTCTTTCACGGATTGATGTGTGTGTTGCTGCTACCATATTTGCAGTCTCGGGGGAAGAGTATTGTATCGTTCAGTGTGTTATCGATTAAAGTTAAAAGGGGTTCCATGTGCGAGTTTGAATGGAACAAGGAAGAAATGCGAGGCTAGTGACAAGGACTCGAATATAATTTTAGTGAGCATTCATAACTATAAATGCTTCCCTGAAAACTAAAATTGGTGGCAAATGAGAGGTACAGTGTTTTTTTTCCAAGATACAAAATTGATAAGTTTCACCTTTAATGGCACTTGTGAACGATTGTAGAGTGAGGAGAGAAGGGAGCTACCAATCGTTACTGATAAGGTTTTATAGTGTCCTTAATGAAATACTCTAATAGTAACATAGTACGGACTTGTGTACATCATTTGTGTCGTCTTGTTAAAGCTTTCTGCCCCACTCTCCTGTTCGTCAGTTTGGCTCGCCTGAGATAGTAATAGCAGGGGCAAAATATACCCTATGTATATCCTCCACGAGGTGAAGGATATACGTAGAAATTTGGTTAGATTTGAGGAGGACCTGCTAAATATGGGCCAGTAGGACTGTTGCAGTTTCTCTATAATGTTTTTACTTTCTGCATGATATAATTAGGAAAAGATGTGGGACTGGAAAATAGTCTAATATAAAGTGGGAGTTGTCACCGTTGTTGTTTGCCGATGACACGGTGCTTTTGGGAGATTCTAAAGAGAAGCTGCGAAAGTTGATGGGCGGATTTGGGAGGCTATGTAAAAGGAAATAAAAAGTGAATATAGGAAAGAGCAGGGTAATGAGGGTAACAAAAAATTTAGGTAATGAAAGATTGGATATCAGATTGGAGGGGGGACTTGTCGGTAGATGGATCAATGAAAGGCGAGGTGAACCATAGAATTGACGAGGGGAAATAGATGAATGGTACATTGAAACATTTATGGAGAAAAAGAACATTATCCATGGAAGCAAAAAGGAGAGTGTGAGAGTCTAGTGGTAACAACGCTCTTGTATGGGTGTGAAGCCTGGGGTTGAGTGTTGCAGCAAGGAGGAGGGTGGAGGCAGTGGTGAAGTCGTGTCTGAGGGCAGTGTGTGGTGTGAATGTTATGCAGAGAATTCGTTGCTTGGTGATTAGGAGGTGGTGTGGAGTTACTAGAAGTATTATTCAGAGGGTTAAAGAGGAGGGTCGGATATTTATAGAGGATGGAACAAAATAGGATGACTTGGAGGGCGTATCTGTAGTGGAGGGAAGGCGAGGTACGAGTCGTCCTAGGAAAGGTTGGAGGGAGGGGTTAAAGGAGGTTTTGTATGCCAGGAGCTTATACATCCATGAAGCGTGTGTGAGCATGTTAGATAAACGGTTATTTATGACTTTTTGGGCTGTTGGAGTGAAAGCAAGGTAACATTTATGAAGGATTCAGGGAAATCGGTTAGCTGTATCTGTGTCCTGGAGATGGGAAGTATAGCAGTTGCATTCTGAAGGGGAGGGGGGATATATATGCTTGTTAAAAGAATAGTTTAGGTAAGTTTACTGCAGTTTACCCAAAAGTATTTTAAATGTATATGCATTGACAATATATAACGTATAGTTAAGTAACATTATGTATACTGGCTAGTTAAGAACGTTAGTTATTACACCCATGGTATTACCTGGAGAGGTATGTTGATATATGTCATAGTTGGCTAAATTTTGCCTTTAGACGACACTAACGTAACCCAAATAAGGCATGTCGAAAAATTTGCCTAATGAAAAACGTATGTGATAAATGTTTTGGGAGGATGGGTTGCAGTGGAGGTATGTTGCTTTTTCTAAATGTTAGATGCAGTGTGCTCGTTCTGTCAGATGTGAGGACTGCAACCTGTCTTGTAAATAGAACGAACTGAAGGTGGAATTAGGAGTGGTACAACATAATTATTAATGCATTAGTGGAGCAGGATTAGACACTGATGGTGTGGGTGTATTTTGAGGGCAGTGGTGAATATAATTGTTTGGTTACTGCAAGACTTCTTCCTGCTTCACCCTCCCTGCCCCATCCTACAAGTCTTCCATACCGAGGCCTGGTCACAGACCGGACCGCGGGGGCGTTGACCCCCCCGAAACCCTCTCCAGATATACCTTACCCACCTTGCCTTGCTAGTCATTCCACTTCCTAACCCCTCCTCACCCTACCAGTATCCTCCGCCCAACCTGTCTTCTTACGCGCCCAACCCGTCCTCTTACGCACCCCACCCTAAAAGCCCCCATATTCCACTTCCTCCTCCCCACCTTACTAGTCCTCTTTTACTTCCCCTCTCTACCCATTCTCACCCTACCAGTTCGCTCCACCCTCGCTACCAGTCTAATCCCGTTCCCCATCTACCCCCTGCCCTCCCGTGACTCATCCCGCCAGGAGGTCTGCAGAGCCAGAGAGGTGCTCTTTCTTTAAGGGTCATGTGCAGCTTCGAATATTTAAAGAGTTAAGCTTTGTGGTAAGCTGTTTATCACTGTACTCGTCCTAATTGTTGCCAGATTCTAATATTGATGTAACTTGGCAAGATGGGTGAAAGGTTGAGTGGAGGCGGCGGGTGTTGTGTGTCTAGTTATTTACACGAGTTGCAGTACGTCATTGCTCTTGGTCCCGCCTCGACTACAGTCGATTGGCTTGAATAGTTCCTTGCATTAATTGACCGATTATAACAACTCTTGAAACAGTGTATGGCGTTTACCTTTATAAATTTATCAAGTTCCTTTCACTTACTGCCCTCGGTCCCTCTGGCTTTTTCCTGGCACTTATGTCCCTGTGCATTGTCTAGTACCAGAATGAGACACTTGTGCAACATGTTGCACAAGTGTCTCATTCTTCAACTTGTCGGTTTTCTAAACCATTTACATCACATTGTGTAATGGCGTAGGTGTTACCTGTTATGCTAATGTTCCCATTGGTTCCTGTGGTCCAGAGATGTTAGGCTGCACTCATGAGTCCAGCACTTGTTAGCCGGTGGTCGCTCCTGTCCTGGTTCACAAAACTGCAAATAAGACTGAACGGATCGTCGTACGACAAAGACCTGTCGGGTGATGTTTTTTTACCCTTGGTGAGGTGTAGCGAGTTCTCTTTTTTTTATCATTTCACTTATGTATTACGTTTAGTGGGAAGTGTTAAGTCCATAGGGGTCATATAGTGTCTGGGGAAGCATTGAGCCTAGATTCAGGGAAGGGAAAGGAAGGATAGGTCCGATTCCTTGTATTATGAGCTCCTCACTGGTACCAAGGAAACTCCCTTGAATCGTTAGGTTGCATCTCACTGCAGGGTAACATAGGAGTACTTTAATTCCTAAATATGGGTTAGGTAAACTATCAACGCTGAGAGATACTAATTGTTTTGTTGGTAGTGAAGTGTGTGAACCTGATCTGTCACCTGCAGCCTGAAAATAGATGGGACCAGGCGAAGTAGACCCCTCCCCCCACACATTTCGAGTTTTCCCCTCCGACGTTTCTTAGAGAATAAGGTGTTTGTTGATATTGGCGAAGAATTCGTAGCTCCAAGGATCGGAACTACTTTCATCTTCACTGGGATCAGACCTCATTAATAGTTTAGCACTTCCTAATGAATGTAATAATTATTTTGTGATGAGGCGCGCTTCACTGCCCCCACGATGATGCAAGTCTTGTTTTTGAGAGCAGACACTTCGCGTGCTACCTACCACCACACAAGTGGGCCACCGCAGCCAAGGTGACGTTTCACAGGTGCCGCTATCTGCTTACTAGTTAAAACCAGTGACAGGTAACCAGTGTTCTACTTCCTACGATTCGTTGCTTAGTTTGTTCATTGTAAAATTTTAGTTTGTATTTGTATACGGCACTGGGTAGGTCGCATGAAACACTAGTTATACATAGTAATGCTAAGGCTTCTTGGCGCTAGTCATCAGCAGTTTACTAGCCAAGGAAATACTGCCCAAAAAGTTCTGTATTACGATAAATGCTATTAAATTATATTCAAAGCACTGTGCACACTGACTTTGTGATAGAAATTTGACATCAAATGATGATCCCATTAAAGGTTTTATTTACAAGTTTTGAAATGTAGATTTTGTAAAATAGTTTTTATAAATATAAATCATCTTTATGAATAAGTTTTATTTATATATTTCTAGTTTTCTAGTTAATTTTTAATCAAAATTCTTATTTCTGTATGAAAGCGTTTATTTTCTCTATCAAATATTTGTAATATTTAATACTCTTCAAGGGGATGGGAATGTGCCTTGATGCTGTTGAATGTTTCTTGATTCAAGGGATTGGAGTCACGCTTGATGAATCGAATCTAATTTCCTCCCATTAGTCTTCCTTGAATGAAATCTGGTTTCCCATTTTGAGCCCAATCTGGTTATGTAACTGCGAGTTAGCACTTCCTAAGGAATATAATATTCTTGATAGCAATCAGGGGCATAGATTTTCAGATAATGAGTTGAAAAAGTATTCGAAAAATTCTGAAGTAGGCTCTTAATATTCTCGTAGTAGTGAGTAATATGCCAGTGCTTAAAATATTTCATTTGGACATGCTGTATCATGTTTCGGCTACTTGCAGGCTTGCAATGAAGTCATCACCAGTCGTGTAATCGGGGAAAAGTATGTATAAGTATTTTTTAGTTTATTTTTATTTTTTTTTCATTAAAATATCTATTGTTTAATTAAGCATTGGTAGTACCGCTTTACCCAGAAAGGTCCAACAGTTACCAAGAATATTGCTTTCAATGCGGCCTTGGCTGCCTTAGTAGTAAGGTGTAATTTTTTGGCTCCTATTTTACAGTAATGTGCTCCTAATTATAGTGATATTTTTGACGGTATGTACTGTAGTTAATTTTCATACACAATGTAGCGTTACTCTACCTTTGCTGATATAATTTTTTTTTTCGTTTGATTATGGGATTTTTGTATCTATCTTGGAAAAAAAAATGTACTGAACTATAATTTTCGCATGAAGGAAAAATCATATTGGTAATACCTGGAGTCTACCTGGAGGGTATTTCGGGGATCAACGCCCCCGCGGCCCGGTCCATGACCAGGCCTCCTGGTGGATCAAGGCCTGATCAACGAGGCTGTTACTGCTGGTCGCACGTATTCCAACGTATGAACTACAGCCCCGTTGATACGGCACTGACTTTAAGTATCTGTACAGTTCCTTCTTGAAGACAACGAAGGGTCTATTGGTAATTCCCCATATGGATGGTGGGAGGCTGTTGAACAGTCTTGGGCCCCGGACACTTATTGGGTTGTCCCCTAGTGTACTAATGGCGCCCCTGTTTTTCACTGAGGGCTTGTTGCATCGCTTGATGCATCATTCCCTACGAAAGCATTTGTTTTCGTAGGGAGTGATCTCTGGTTTGCCGGCGTGGTCCCGGCCCGGGTATTTGCCAGACGGTGGTGACCCAGCTCAAATCATATAGTTTATAGTATATAAAGTTAAGTAGAATGAAAATATATGCAAATTATTTTTTATTTTCTTATATTATTTTTCATGAAACCTTCACCATCCCATAGTTATTACAAACAGTAATTTCCATGAGGAAAATTCAGTAATCATCCACCCGGGCCCACTTTTGAGTTCTGAGCATTACCAACGGAAGGTAGAACAAGCATTGTCATAGGGTAACGCGTCCTTCAACCATACCGTTGCAGGCTTGTTGCAGCTGCTCGATATCTCCATGTTCAAAGCAAGTAACCATAATAAAGGCCTTTTTATTTTAGGTTGCAACTATAATTTGTTAGCCGCCAGTAACCAAATTATATAAACAGGAGAGTAACGTCTGACATCGAGGAATACATTTCTGTTACATTAATATTTCCAAGCCATGTGATGTTCATGACGGTGCTAGGACGGTTACAAACGACGAATTATAATATAAACCATTAAGGATTAGTATCTGCATAGCATGTGTCTTGCTAATATCCTTCGAGGGAAGTGCTTTAACGCTGATGAAGGGCTACTGAGTTTGGGAAGTGAATACCTTTCAATTTCTTGGATCAGACTTAATAGTCTCGTTTTCTCCATTCCCAAGCAGTGTATGACCACTTAAGAGTTTAGTGCTCCCCTGTAATCACAATATTACCAAAATGATGGCATTTTTAGTTCTATTTTAAAAAAGTATCATCTCGTGACGGTTAGTGTAGAGACGAAAGCAGAGCAGCAGGTGGTGGCTAGTGTAGAGATAAAAGCAGAGCGGCAGGTGGTGGTGGTGGGGGCTGGTGTAGATACAAAAGGAGAACAACAACAACAGCAGCAGGTGGTGGCTAGTGTAGAGATAAAAGCAGAGCGGCAGGTGGGATGGTGGCTGGTGTAGAGACAAAAGCAGAGCGGCAGGTGGTGGTGGTGGCTGGTGTAGATACAAAAGCAAGGCGGCAAGTGGTGGTGGTGGGGGCTGGTGTAGATACAAAAGGAGAGCAGTAAGTGGCTGCGGCTGGTGGTTTGGTACAAAAGCAGAGCAGCAGGTGGCGGTCATGGCACACCAGTAGATAATCTGGTATCATAAACATAAATGTTGTAATACCAGCTGACACGACCAAGCTTATGTTGGACTTCGTGCGGCTAGCACCAACAGCCTGATTGATCAGGCCATCCATTAGGGTGCTTGGTTTGGGACCAGGCCGCAAGGGCGTTGACCCGCGGAACACTATGAAGGTAGTAAGTCACCAGGAGGGCTGGCGTATTAACCACAAGTATGAAAAGAGGCATATTGCCGAATAAGCTTATATTAGGACAGTTTTGCCGTGTAGAGCTTTGCCAAGTCATTGCTGGTTAAAGCTCTTTCCAATACAAGGAGAATACAAGTTTGTTTTGCAACTTGCCGTTGCCTTACCACATCATCTACTTGGTCCATGGCCCATATGAAATTTTACAGCATCATTTATTTGCAGTGACTTGCAAACTGCAGACGAATAGGAAAAAGACTTAAGGCAAAGCCTTGGTGGATAGTTTTCTTGAAGTGTGACTTTAACGTTGTGCAATAAGTGTCGTGTTTTGCTTCCCTAAATTTTACTGTTCAAAAACGGTGTCACAGAATAGATAGGTTTCCTTGAATTTAAAGGTTGTATAATTACATTAACAAAGATGATATATATATATATATATATATATATATATATATATATATATATATATATATATATATATATATATATATATATATATATATATATATATATATGTCGTGCCGAATAGGTAAAACTGGTCAGTTAACAAGAACTCGTTTAAAATTAAGTCCTTTCTAAAAAAAAATCGTATACATTTAAAGATATATTTTTTCACTTGTGTTAATATAAAAATTAATGATTTTGTACCAAAAGAACCTTAGGAAACTTACCTAGCCTTATTATAAAAAGCGCAATTTAATTTAGCCTAATCCAACTAAATATATTTATATAAGTTTACAATAATTTAATAATAATAAACAATGAAATATATTTTTTCGTTGGATTCAGAATGATTTTTGCGAAATTATTGCATACACAAATTTTCTCATACCCTATTCGGCAAGAACTGCGTTACTGTTTAAGCCAAAATCGCAAGTTTTACTTATTCGTTTAGTTATGGTAATGAGTCTACTAAATCTTAGACGTCGCTTAGCAATTACTGTGCTTTTGTCTACGCCCTTGCATTTTAACTTCATTACCAAGTAATACAATAATTTCAGCGGGAATCCTTGTAGAGGAGGTATATGCACAAAAGTGTGTACGTGTATAAGCTTTAATTTTAATGTGTTTCAGGGATTAATGTAATCATGGGTATGTACAGATAAGCACCTCTCGTGTGTAGTTGATAGGCTTTAAGCCTGACACACTAAAATTGGCTGCGGTTATTTATTCTGAATGAAGTATTTTCTTCTTGAATGCTTGTATATGACGGCACGACATTATATATATATATATATATATATATATATATATATATATATATATATATATATATATATATATATATATATATATATATATATATATATTATATGCAAAACAACCACTCTGAAAGAATAGAGAAATTCCAAGCGCTTTCGTGACTACTCACATTATCAAGGAACTATATGATATAGTCATGACCGACCTATAAACAAGTGTATATAAATCGGGAGAATTGAGAATAAGGACCCGTTACGAGTAGTGTGGCATAAGGGTCAGTCACTATTGGGACTCTTCACAATGTTCACAGACGACATAGATGAGGGAAATTGCGACAGTTTTACCAGTGACAGTAAAATAGGACATCAGATAATTTCTGACGTTGATGTGGTCGAAGTGGCAGCTGCAGTTCATAAAGGCACTACAAATTGTATTGAAACAAGAGTGACTTAATGTATTGGAGCATTAGTTAATAAAACGAGCATAGGGAAATATGATCAAATGAGGCCAGGGTGAGGAATTTCCAGATATTTAGGTACAATTAAGTTAGGATTTGTGGGGCATCCTAGATTGTTAGCATACTGTCTAGGTAGTATAAAGGAATACTTGTGAATTTTATGAAGGGATCCCAGGAAAAATATGTGATTCATGTTCGTCTAAACACCGTGTATCTTCAAAAACACTGCTTCCACAAATGACATTAATCTGAAGAGGTGCTTCTGCATTTGCAGTAAGGTTATGGGAGCTTTGGACGGGATTCATGAAAGTACTGAGGTGGGTCTGAGCAGAAGGAATGACACAGGGCTTCACTTAGTTTGCTTGAGATATATAAAGCATTCCACACGCGTTAAAAAGCACAGATATTACCCCACTCCACAAAGGTGGCAACAGAGAAGTTGCGAAAAACTGTAACAGTAGCCGTAACATTCAAATTCATCAATATTTTTCGAAAGGGTTTTAAGAAACAATGGGTGACATTGAAAATTGGGCTGGGCAAATGTTTTGTTAGTGGGATGGATTGTAAAGGACCTGCCTAGTATGGGCCAACAGGCCTGCTGCAGTAT